>NW_009953489.1:5348774-5359114 GCF_000747805.2 Chaetura pelagica | reverse complement strand
TGCTGAAGGGAAGTAGTTCACTTGAGATCCAAATCTATTCCAAGCTTAGAATGTGGCTCTTGACATCCTGTTCCTTCTCAGCCTGTAGTGTTTGCTCAGGCATTTAAGTTATAAGAACCTTTTTTTTCCCCTCAACACTCTGTAGAAGAGTTGTTGGAATTATTTTTATCTTCAGCAAGTGCCTTATGGAACAAGTTGATGATTTATTATGACTTCCAGAATTGTGTGGTTAATTTCATGGATGGCAGAGCAAAAAGCTAAATGATATTCTAAAAGCTGGGACACAGGGGGAAATAACCAGCAGTATATAAAGAGGCTTTCAAAGACATGAAAGAAACTAGGGGTGAAGCACTCTTTGTTACTGCTCTGGTGATGAGAGAGCTATTTAACCCTGAGCAAAATAGAGTGAATGTGCCCTACAAATTATACTTGGTGCACTGATAAGTTCCCCTTGAGAAGTTTGACTAGGAGGCCGAAGACATAAATAAATGTCATCTTTCTTACAGTAGGTACCAAGAGCACACACAGAGAATTACTAGAAATCAGCTGACATGAATTCATTTCTTTAGCCCTGGTCTCTGATCTTCACATGGATTCACAGTCTTAATTGTACATCTGCTTTTGATGTTCATTGTGTCTCTGTGACTTCAGAGAGATGATAATCTTGAAATGCTGGTTTCACTAGTCTAGAGAAAGGATCAGGAGGAAAGAATAACAGAGTGGGAAACAAGTGGAAGTGGATTGGGATGTAAGGAGAGAGCTTTCAGGTCAATTTTCTGAAAGTTTATGAGAAAGACAACTCTAGTCTGATTTAAATTGTGTTCAGTCTATATCATCCCCATTCTCCTGGGTGAGAACTCACTTGGTCAACTCTGTATTAGTTTTCAATGAAGTATTAAAATGAAGTGAACTCCTTGCCATACTGTGCAAATTGTGAGCATTTGTGAATGCTTTTATGAATCACAGTCTGTGAGTGCTGGTATCCTAAGGCCATGTGAGCAGTCTGCAAAGCTCTGGTTGGTGGACGTTTCAATATTGTAAAACAGCAGCAAAGGACTCCTCTTCTGAAAATGGGGTTTGAAATAAGGGTTTGTTTGTTGTTTGTGGTTTTTTTTTTTTATAATATCTGATGTTTGTAAAACCTTTTCTGTAAAGACCTGGCAATATTTTGCAAACTTTGTGGGAAGTATTATTTCAAGTTGAGAGCTGGGATAAAATATCCAAGGCCTGTGGATACCCTCTTAATTAATAATTAGATTTTCACTCTATTGGGTTCTGTTGTTCTGATAAAACTGAAACGTGGGAAAGTGCTGTGTGGTGTGAACTGAAGGAGCACAAAGGGTCTTCAGCTTCTTCACCTGAAACTGAGGATTTTTGAAGCAAATGGAAAGCTGATTTTATTCTGCATGGTAGGAAATCCGATGCTTGCACCAGTACGTGAAGTTTGCTGTTCAGGATGTGAATGATGTCCTGGATTTGGAGTGGGATCGACATCTGGAACAGAAGAGAAAACAGAAG
Source organism: Chaetura pelagica (assembly GCF_000747805.2). Lineage (NCBI taxonomy): Eukaryota > Metazoa > Chordata > Aves > Apodiformes > Apodidae > Chaetura > Chaetura pelagica. The sequence continues at coordinate 5,357,596 of NW_009953489.1, read as the reverse complement.
TAAGTCACTGACATTGGAATACAGAACAACTGCAAGGAATAGGGGAGTGGAACAGGCTTTTGTCTCTAATCAACAGCCTTTTTCTATCAGTTTAATCTTTTTCAAGTGGGTTTAGGAATAAAGCTTGGCTCAGAGGCCTGGTGGGAGCTGTAGGCTCAGACTGTTTTGCCTTCATACATATTACAAGCTTACTGCATCTCTTTGTGCAGTGTAAATATTGCTTATAAAAAAAAAGTAAAATAAGCTTTGTGGAATCCAAATGTACCTATCAGTGGTAGCTATGAAACCTTTCTAATAAATAAAATATCTAGAAGTAAATGAGCTAAATGAATAAACTTGCAGTGTATGCAATGGAGAAATAGGCATCTGAGGTGAACTGAACTGCTTTGATGTTCAAACCAAACCGTGTTTGACCTCATGGAGTTTAAGTAGCTAGAACCACTAAGTTACTTGGTGCAGATCTGTAAGAATGGTCCTTATTCCTGTCCCTTGATCTGATATCTTAAGGCGTTTAATAGTTCCTGAGCGAGAGACCTTGTTCAACACCCTGGCTAATAACAGGGAAATAATCAATCAGCAGAGGAAGAGACTAAATCAGCTCGTGAAAAGCCTGCAGCAACTCCAACTGTATAATCGGACATCCCAGTGGAGTGTTCCCAGTGACACATCTCTCAGTGCTGAAAGGTATGTGAAGCATGAGTTCCTCTCTTGTGTCCAGCAGTGTGCAAGGGTGCATCCTACAAAGAACACTGATTTGTGGATGTGGTATGGGAGGGCAGGATGTCCTAAACATTATGAAAAACTATACTAAACCAAGTAATACAGAAGCTCATTAGTTATATTTTGTGATACGCTGGTGCTTATCAGAAATTTCCCTTAAAAGTTACTTTTAAAAAAAGTAGTAAACAGGATAATAGGAGCTCCAGGCTGAGGTGCTGTAGGTTGTTCAGGGGAAGAAGTGAATGGCTCTCAAAGTTTCCAGATTAAAGATATAGTAGTGGACAAGTAGTGAAAGGAGCCAGTTGTCCTTCTAGATTATCTAATGGTTCTAGTGGCTTCTTTGGCTCCTTTTTGTTCCTGATTTGGTTGGTTTCTTTCTGCTGATCATGGTTTTTCACTGCTCTGCCTTGTCCTAGTTTTGACAGTGACCTTGAAAGCCTGCGCAATGCCTTGATGAAAACTACCTTGGAATCACATGCCAAACCTCTGCCTAAAGTACCTGGTAATTTATTCTTTCCTCCTGGCATTCACACCATCATTGTGAATGACTTTTTTTTTACTTGCAGTTTGATTATAGACTAATAACTGTCTTTGGTTTTTCAGCTAAGTTATCCCCTGTGAAACAGGCACAGTTGAGGAATTTTCTAGCTAAGAGGAAAACCCCACCAATTAGATCTACTGCTCCAGGTAAATCTTTAGTTTCCATAGAAGTCTGAAGTGCTTTTGGGGTGACTTACCTGCTGTGGGAACCAGTCCTGAGTTAGATTTTTACTCCTCAGTTCCTGCTTCTCATTTTCTGTTGCCTCGTCTACTCTCAGTAAGAATTTCCTTCAGTTACAATCTTGTTGAAGGCTACATTTCCTGGCAGTTGAGAAGTCAGGTCCTATCAATGCAGGCTTGAAACCAGCTAGTGGAAGAGCATCCTAAAATAGGGTGTTTCTGTCTTGGCTGTTAGGCTGGATTCTTCCCTCAGCTTGACACACACACACACACGCACGTGATTTTATTTGATATTGCAGCAAGTTTGTCCCGATCTGCCTTCTTGTCCACAAGATACTATGAAGATTTGGATGAAGTCAGTTCAACATCCTCAGTTTCCCAGTCACTGGAGAATGAGGACTCACAGGCAGTGGACCAGGAAGAAGAGGTTGCTCCAGTCCAAGTCCCACGTCATGCTCCTGTGGTCCGTACTCCCTCTATCCAGCCTGGTTTGATGGCTCAGTCTCCACCCTTTGGGAAGCAGCACCCCTCCCTGGGTACTTTGTGTGAGTAGTTTTTGCAGTGTCTCTCCTGTTCTGTATGTGTTCTTGTCGCTACCTTTAACAGCTGTATCCATTGCCAGTGCTTCTGGTCCTGCATAAATGAGATTGCAGCAAACAGATGTACATTGCCATCTTTCCAGAAGCAGTTGCCACAGTGGCCTTGGAACCTCATGAACTTCAGCTTGAAGTGCAAAACTACCTTGACTCATTGGCTGTTTTCAGATAGCCTGTTTCTTTCAGATAGTACTGACCATAGGTAGCACTGTTTTCCTTAATAATTTGCTTGAAATTCCTGCCATTATTTCTTAAAGTGATGCCTAGCACTGTTTTCCTTAATAATTTGCTTGAAATGCATGCCATTATTTCTTAAAGTGATGCCCAAAGACCAGGAAACTGAAGTACTACTGCATCTGGTTAGTTTGGCCAAGGTTAGGAGTTCTGAGCCCAGTGAGTCACAGGAAGAGCTGTATTTGCATACACTCTGTTTTCCTTGTACGAGAGGGTTTTTTTTTTTTCCATCTCTGTAGCCAGAGAGAAAATAAGGTGTCAGCAGAAGTGTCTGTAGCAGCAAACTGAAAGTCATCTAATGCATTGAAATGGCAGCTATTGAGACTTGCTTGCCAAATTCATTGGGCTGCACAGAAACTGCCAGGAACAGATTGTGTTGATTGTTTAAAAGGCCTGCGTGTCAGTCTTGTCAGAAGGAAGGTGTGTGCGTAGAGGAGCTGTAGCTCAGCAAAGGCTTTCAAGTCTCCCTGATTTGTAGAGCTAGAGTGAACTGGTAATATTTTTTTTGGTTTTCAGTGCCTATGTCTTCAAACAGAATCATACCACAGGGGGCAGACAGCACAATGCTTGCAACAAAGACTGTGAAACACGGGGCCCCTGCTCCCACTGTCACCGTTCCAGCACCACAAGCAGCTGCTGCTGCAGCTCTGAGGAGGCAGATGGCTAACCAGTCCCCAGGTAACAGGATGGCTGATGGCACAAGTGACCTCTGAGTAGTTGAATGTGGCTTTCACAGGAATTCAGTGCTCTCAGAGGAGAAGATCATCAAGCAAAATGTGACACAGATCTGTATTTGTTGCACCTCTGAGCTATCCAGTGTTTGTCTTACTTCTGTAAGCTAGCAGCACAAAACACCTGACAAACTCCCACCTCAGGTTTCTTTGTATCCCCTTCTCATCTGTGCAGTGGCAGAAATGTCAATGACTCAGGAGATCCTTGCATGGCAATTGATCTGTGTGCAAGAAACTGTTGGAGAACAGAGAAGGGTGTCACTGGCCTGTATTCATTTGCCTTCATTGTTAGCTATGCAGTTAAAGATCTGAATTGTCATTTTAATATTGAAAAGTTAAGGGTGAACTGTTGAGTTAAGCCTTGGATTTGCTTGTAAGGAGCAGATGTTGACAACTCTCCTGAGTTGTCAGGCACAGGCTCCCCAATTTAAATTTTGCTTTCATGGTTTTAGCCATTTCTCTGTGCTTCCTCAGCACTGCAGTGTCAGTCCAGAAAAGAAATAAAATTCAGTTACTGGCAGAAGAATTGGATCAGCTTATGTTCCTTGTCCAAGGGAAGCATAAGTGCAGAAAGAGGATCAGTGACAGGAATTCTGGCAGAGGCTGTGGTGTAACTACACCGGTAATTTTTGTCACCCTGAGATGATACAATGTAGGTGAGAGAAAGTTTATAAGAATAATTAGATTTGGTCAGTTGACAAGGAAAACTGTAACATCTAGAAAGCTCTCCACTATTTGGTGTCTGTATTGGAGGCTGAGATACCAAATGTTTTGGGCCAGATACACCACAGGCCTTCTGGAAACATGGATTTCTTCTGGAGTTGCACCCAGACACCATACTGAATGAAGTGCTTTATATGGAGATGATCTTTACCTTTTTTCCTTTTGTGTTTTTTTGTTTTTTTTTCCCCCTTAAAGCTGTGAGCACCTGCTTGACTGAGTCAACTCTGAAGAACGTTCCTCAGGTGGTGAATGTTCGAGAACTCAAGACTGGTGCAATGAGTCCAGCTGTCTCTGCAGTCATAGGGTGAGTGGATTGATGCTCCTCTTTTTAGTAATGTTTGGTAGCACTTGCAATGGACCACATCTGCCAGGGGGGAGCAGTAGTAGTATTATTTTACATCATTTGACTATGTAAGACCTGGAGTGGATGCATTTAGAGAAGAGCACTGGGTTTGTGGAATGAAAGGATGAAATACTTTCTTTCCAGGTCATTCAAGGATTTGCTAATGGCTTGTCCTGAACAAACCATGAGACTGGTATTAACCTCCTTCTCCATTAGTCTGTGAAATGCATTTTAGTGCATCCTCTTCTTCTGGGGTTCAGTGGTTTTATTGCTAATATGTACTTTGAATCCGATACCTTTCCAGTCACTACCTCTGTTCTTCCTCTTTCTGTGAGGGAACTGCACCTCCCTGTCACTGCAGTGGGGTCTGTGGCCTTAAGCTGTCCAGATGTGTTATTCCTTCTACTTTGTCATCTGTTACAGAGAAAACCGCTGGAGTTACTCCTCTTCTGTCTGTTCCCAGATTCACCCCCTGAGGGAGAGACAACTGTGCTCTGGCTTTATCTGGAAACTTGGCTCATATTTTTTGACATGAGAATTTTGACTGAAGGGTTTGTGTGTCAAGAGGGGCTGATCTCTTAGGAAAAATACAGAACTGCAAGGCTGTCTTCCTCATGAGGAAATGATGAATGTTGTCTTCTGGTATTTAGCCTTGGATTTGTTAAGATTTCTCATGAGTTAGCTGTAACACTTGGCTTTCCTATTTCTCTGCCTCCTACAGACAACAGCCAGCTCAGCTCATTCCAGAGATTTCTGTCATATCACCAGGCTCTGTCACCAGCCACAGAACTAGTTGTTTTCCCTGCCATCATAATGACCTTGAAACTGTCCTTCCTTGAAGTTCCTACTCTTGCTTAAGACCAAGATAATGAATGCATGGTCATTTTTGGGCTGGGGAGGAAAGGGCACTACTGAAAAGTCTGAGCAAAGTTGGACTTATTGCATAAACCAGGATAAGCTCCCCATGTACATCTGATAATAAGTCCACATGGAGCTACATGTGCTTTATCCATGTAACTGGGGGCTGTAGATGCAGCTCCTAGAACTTCTGCCTTTCATACGTTTGTGTACTCCTCACTATCAAAGAAAAAAGGTGGAATTCCTTTGATGCAGCTTTTCAAAAAGGGAACAGAGTCTTACAGGGCTATTACTCAGCTGCTGGCCTTGATGTTTACTGCATGGTTTCTTCTGCCTTTTAATTGGGAAATAGTTGGGGAACTTCTTACTATTTTGCTTTCTCTGAAAATTTATTAACTTAAAATTTATCAAGTCTTTTGGAAGTAAAATTTGCAAACAGCTGTGCTTGGGAAATCTTGCTTAAAGCAGGGTTGTGAGCAGGAAGGGTTGTCCATCCTTTGTTTCATTAGAACTGTGAAATAAGTAAAGAATACTGGCTGCACATAGACAAAGACATGAGCAAGCAATATGGTTCTGAGATTGGTTTTTCACTTGAACTGTAGTTAAAGACCTGTCTTACTTTCAAGTAGTTTGAAACTGGCAGTATTGATTGATCTAATTTATAGAGCACCAGCTAGCTTGATATCTTGAAGGGTTTTTAGTCTTTATTTTATAGCTGACCTCATAAAAATGTACTTTCCAAAAATTCTACCCAAATGAACCGTGCCTGCCTGTCAGATTCAGCACTAAAAGGAAGAGCATCCACGCAGCAAAGTTAATTCTTTGGTCTTTGCTACTTCAGACGTCCCGGCTCTCTCCTGCTGCCACAGCACACTCTTCAGGCTGTTAAGCAGTAATGATTTTCAGCTGGTATCAGTTGTTCAGTGGCCTGTGGCTGGGTGTGTTGGTGGTCCCAAGCCAGTTACTCATACCTAGCTTTCAGTGCAACAAAAGCCCTCTTTCCACAACTGAAGTGAAAACCATCATTTTCAGAGCTGTGGGTCAAGTGATCTCAAGACTTTTTGAGGAGAAGGTCCCACCCTATCATGAATCTCACAGACCTTCCATTGTTTTCTTCTTTTTTCAGGGTTCCTATGAACTGGAAATTTACAACTTCCCAACATGGAAGTTGCTAATCCAGTGCTAATCTGCAATATTCCTTCTTTGCTTGACTTTTGCTCTGGGCAGAGGGCAAATCCAGGCCATGCAATGTAGAGAGAGAAAGCTGGCCTTTGCCAGCAAGAGAATGCAATTAGTGTTGAATTTAAGCTTCTGAGAGCTGCTGGTATTGGCCACTTAAGATGCTGAACCTGGTGAGCCATGAACTTGAGGAGATCCTAAAACTGGATGGTTGTTCCCAGGTTATGGTGACTTGGTGTGCTAATGGCCATGTAGGTAGGATGCCTCACCCCAGAAGCAACTGTTGTGCTGCAGCAATTGTCTGTGGGCTCTGACACACAGTTAGTTTCATGGTCAAAAAGTTCCTAAACCTATAATATAGAATATAGGTTAATTTTAGTACAGTTCTTGTCATGGCTTCTTTAATGTTTATACTACATTTCAAAGCCATGAAGTCCTTCCCCCCTCCAGCTTTGTCTCCTGCTCAGAATTTGAGTGTTCCATGTATGTGTCTTGAGCTCCACACTATAAAGGAAGCTTCTTAAATTTGTTATCCACTAGGCATAAAATTGTAATCTCCTTACCTGCTGATTTTTCATCAACTCCCTGTACAATAGAAAGGCCTGACTCTTCAGAGAGAGGAGTGTGTGAAGACTTGATCATTTAAGTCTAGAGCTTTAAACACATTTGCTGAGTTCCTTTGTTAAATGTGGCTGATTCATTTAAGAGGTTTATTCCCTAATCAGATTTGTTCATTTGGAGTTGTGTGTGGAATCTTGAATAACTGTGGATGTTCAAGACTTCTGGAAGCTGTGTTTTGTGAGAGGCAAGGAAATCTTCTCTTGGACTAGTCATTCACTTAACATTTTAATTTTTCTTTTTCCAGATCATCTGTACCTCACTCTGCAGCCCAGGCAGTCCACCAAGTTTTGGCAACTGTTGCTACAAACCAAGCTAAACAGGTATCTTGATATTGAACCCTTTCTTTGTGAAAATACTGTACCTGGGCATGCTCAGCACACTTTAGAGGTTTAGTTGTTGGTGAATAGGTCATCTAAAAATATTTTTTCACAGCTTGTCCTGCATTCTTGGCAAACCATTTATCTGTGACCTCGACAGTGTGAGGCCAGCATGTCTTTGTTATGTCTTGCCTTTCCTCTCTTTTGAAGACTTGCAGCATTAAGTGTTGCAACCAATAACGAACTATAGTAGCTAAATACACCTAAATTTCACCCCCCAAAAAAGTGCCCAGCAAACAAGGGAGAGAGTATTTACCTACCTTATTACTCTACTGAAAATATTTCTCATTGGTCAACAAGCTGCTAGGCTTTATGTCCATACATCAAAAACCACACAGCAATCTTTGTCCTCTGGAATCACTGACCTGTTGCCCATAGAGACTTACTGGCCTCTGCAAGAGACACATTAAAGAAGTTGAATATTGACCTTGTATTTAAGTGTCAAGACACTTAAGTGGGCCCATGGTTGAAGGGCAATTCCTAGTGTTTCAGCTACCTCTGGCAGTTCTTAAGGCATTGCATGACTCTTGTAACACCAGAGCAGGGTCAGAAGGTCCTGTGTTAATGGGCAGACTGCACTGACATGAAGTGTTTTTTCTTTTTAGACACCTCTAACAAGCTCTCTCAAGGGACAGACTCCACCTTCCTCTGTGTGTGCACCCTGTCCAGTGGCATCTACAGCTGGTCCGACGTCATCTGGCAACAAAATCTCTGGTAAGTTGTCTTTGGAGGAGATGGAAATAAGACCTGAGTGTCTCTTGCCACTTGTCAGGGTGCATGATCCAGAAAATGAAGACACTGATGAAAAAATGTCTGTCCCCAGTGAGAAGCTGCTGTGCCAGTGTTGAGGGAGAGAATTTGAAAGTACAGAAGAGCAAGAGAGTGGTTTTGTATACAGCCCTTCCTTTGGTCTGTGTGCCTGCATCTCAAATTCAGTGGTACAATTCCTAGGGCAAAGTGGATTCAGAATGTATAAAAAACCCTTAACCAAAACCTGTGGTTTGACAGCAAATCAAGAGCAGACATCTTTGCTGGTTCATTTTTAAAACAAAAAGTTGTGGGGAAGTGATTACGTCCTGAAGGAACAGGAATAGTTTTTTCCATACTCTGGTGTCTGACTGGAGTATTTCTCTACGAGGGGCTGCAGCACCCCAGGGGTACCTGAGCTGCCTTGAAATGAGCTCAGGTACTGGGGCTGTTGAGCCCTGGGCTGTATGACCCATTTCAAAGCCAGTTTAGATACTATGGTCTGTTGCATGTAGCTCGGAAGCTTCTAAGGAAAGTATTGCTCAGTTTGCATCATTCAGTGCAAACAGGGGAACTCTTAGGGAAGGAAGGAATTGATTTTTAATGTATATTAGATAATAATGTTTGCATTGGACATGGTTTTATAAGCCTCTTGCATAAATGTCTGAAATTCATCTCTGTTGCTTTTCTGCCTTTAATCCGTGGATGTAGGTTGCCTCTTAGCCAGGGGTAAGAAGCAGTAAAAATAGCTAGGAATCATATTTGACTTAGCAAATGCTTATTAAATTTTGGTTTATTGAAAATGTCAGCTCCTGAACTTGATAGCACTTCCTTTTTATTTCAAACTTGTTTTGATAGGTTAATGAGAGACTTTCCCAAGGATTTCTTGATTTATTTTTTTTGTTGTTTTAATTCTTATTGTCAGTAGTGACACCTGTCTTTGCTTTAATCAAATATATTATTGCCTTAGATC
>NW_009953489.1:5332733-5348709 GCF_000747805.2 Chaetura pelagica | reverse complement strand
ACCAGACCTGGCATAAGGGGCAAAAAAGCTTTGTTTCCAACTGATAATATTGCAGACTCTGTGTGCAAACTATGCCTTTTTTCCTGATAGTTGTATGACAATGTACTTTTCTTACTTGTAATGCTGCTTCTTGTGACTTACAGGACAAGGAGCAGTAAAAACAGTTACTGCTGTGACTTCTTCTACAGTGACTTCAGTACCAGCAACAACTGCGCAGCTTAACAAAGCATTATTCTCCTTTTCTTCTATGGGGTCTGTATAAACGTTAACATTTCTTTGTAGTCAATGTTAAGTATGAGTGTATTGGCTGTTACAGCAAGTGTTCTCTACAAGCTGCACAGAACTGTAAAACAGCAACTGCAAATGGTAGATTGGGAGGGCAGGGGTTGTACCAGAGTTCCTGGAAAACCTTCTTTTTTGTGGAAATCTACCTGAGTGAGGTCTGAAGGTCTGTGATAATTTGACACAATAGCTTGTTCCTTTGAGATATTTCATTCTGTGACTAACCAAGAGTAAATAATGACTGGCTTTCTTGTCAGGTTTATGTCCAGTGGGCTGTTGTACTAATCATACACTGAGTACTGGTATTTCTCATCATCAAGTGATAATTTGAGATGAGAGCAATATGACTGTAGTTAAAGCAGCAACTCATGGTCTGATGTTGTAGGTTTACTGTCTTTGAGTGCATGTCACCACTTCTCAGAGAAGAACTTTTATGTTGTATCTTGTGTGTTGGGTTTAAGGAAGAAGAAAAAGAGGCAGACCATAGCTAGATTTAAACTTGGCCCTTTTTTAGTGAACAAAAAGCAGTATCAGGAAAATCACCCCTAGCAATTGTGCAGAGGCATGTGAGGATAAACATTGGCTTTCCAGCAGCAGAAGATGGGATTGAGCACTGGCAACTTCTGCTCCCAGAGAAGGAGAAAGGACCTGAACAGGGTCATATGACACTTGTCACCACTGCAGATGGATTACAAAGAGTCATGTTGGGTTTTCTAACATGGGCATACACAGCCAGGTTTCAAATGCTGGCAGAGGTTTGAGACAAGTGCTTAGATTCACAATTAGGACTTGAAATTTGTGCAGATGGTTAAACTTGCTGACTTACTTATTTATTGGCTTGTTTTGGCTTGAGAAGTAGCCTGTTCATGAAAGTGACTAAAGAGTCCCCATGCCATCTGGTAACTTCTGTTACATGACAATAACACACAGCAAGGCATGTTGTGAACATATAGTTACTCTGAAATCTCTCCTATGAAGTGTTTTTCAGGGATGACAAACATTTCTTTGATCCTCTCTTATGTTTGGGGGAGAGGGAGGGCACCTTAGACATGATTGTTTGAAATTCTGCATGTGTACCTAATACTTAAGTGAATTTGTCTTTAAGTGGGTAACATGAAGCATTTCAAAACACATGCATGCTTTCAAATGGCTCAGTCTTAACCATTTCTCTGCAATTTTGTGTAGTGGATGCTACCCAGGTGGCATGCTGTGTTCTTCAAAAGGCTAAAACAGTGCTTCTGAGAGATTGAAATTGAGATTCAAAAAGCAAACAAACCCTGCTGCAGTGCAGGCTCCCAGGCTGCAGTGCCTCAGTCTATAAATCACTGCTGTTGTCAGTGATGTCTTAGTTTCACAGGCTGACTTGTGTATCAGCAGCTGGTCTTTGACAATTGGAGAAAGCTTAAAAGACCCTCAGGGAAGGAAGGTCTCTGGAGAATCCCAGTCCTCATTATGAAAGATCACAGTATTTTTGCAAGTCAGAATATTTTTAGTGTGAAATAGGCATGGAACCTTTACTTTCTGTCTTGCTGAGTGATCTGCTTTTTGATGGATGGGATTATCCAGTTATTCCCTTTTGTACATGTACTGTCTCTTACCTTTCAGGTCTTTTAAATAACCAGTCACCACTCTGGCTTCTGCTCTTGCTGGTCTCCCAAAAGTTGTCAGGATTTGGTGCTTGGTGTTCAGCTGCTGAGTTGAATGGGGAATAAATATACAGCAGAAAGGAAAGAATATGGGAAGATGAGGGGTGGTCAGAAGAGCTTTGAACGTTGACTCTTTTTAACCCTCCAGAAGTTTTGTCAGAGGGGAAACAAGAGGAGCCCAGTCTGTCCATATGCTTCTCTGCCTGCTTAGGCAGAGAGGTTGGAGAAACCTCTTGTTGCCTGACTTTGGGCAAGTCTGTACTGGAAATCTGAGTCTCAAAGTTGTGTTAATCATGGGGTTGGAAGTCTCAGCACTCTGAGCTAAGTGTCATTCTTTCCCTCTCTCCTCTTTCCTCCTAGGTCTGGATTTAATTTTGGTGTTGTCACATCAGCTGCTTCATCACCAACACCACCCAGCCTGGCTTCCTCGCAAGGTTAGTTTGGAAGAGTGTGCAAACAGTATCTATTCTCTGCTAAGACAACATTCACTCTCTCTGATTCATGTGATTCTTGGTTTATGTTGTAGTTCTATTACTAAAATTGCAGTAGGTGCAATAACATTATATATGTCTGCTGAATTATGCCCTCTAATGCACAGAAAACAAGGCCACCTTCCTTTCAGTTAAGAGTAAGCAAAATATCTGCTGCCAAGAACACCTAGGGGATGTTAGTTTATGAAAATGCTAATATCTGTAGTCATCTCCTGCTGTCTTTAATCTGTAGATTTAAAGTTGCCAAGGTGGTCTGACATTGCACTTTCCACTTAACAACAGCTTCTAGTAACAGGATGGAAATGCTTGGGATAACTTTGTGTTGCTTCTAAAATTGACAGTATGTAGGCAGGCTTTCCATTTCATAGGTAGACCATATTTGCCCCATCTGGGATTAACATACCTGATGTTTTCTGCCTTTAATTTCAGTCTAGCAAAAGAGATTTTGTCGTCCAAAACTCACTTCCAATGTTACTGGTTGCTCTAGTAAAAGCTTCCACCTCTTCTTGCAAATGTTGACTTGCTGATATCCTTAGCCCATCATGGCATGTCCATCTCTCCATCAAGCAGAGAGAACTACTTTGGCTTAAAACTTGAAGATTCAGTCAACTTAAAAGCTTAAGTAAATAACAGTGATTAAAGAAGGAGAGAATGCAGGAGACACCTGTAAACCACATCATTGTGTGAGGGCAGTCTCCTCACTGTGCTCTGAAGGGGTAGGAGCAGCTTTATCTCTGTTAGCTGGTGATGGAAGAAGAACAGAGGCATTTCAGTGCCTTAGGCGGAAACAAATGCTACATTACTCACTGTCAGTTACTAATATACTTAAATATACTTAATATACTTACAGGGTAAAACATAAGGATAATACCTACCAGCTGTACTAAGAAGCTTTTGCTCTTTGTTACTTGATCTCCATGCAGATTTCCTGCACCTTGTCCAAGTCCAAATCAACCCATAGTCCAAACACCAATGTCTTCAAGTCAGAATTTGTCTGCTTGGTGTTCAGAAATTAAATGACAATACATCAAATAAAACTAGTCCAGTCTCCCTTAAAACTTCAGCAGTTTCACTCTGTTGGACAGCAGTGTATCTTAGAACTGGAGCTGCTTTGGCAATTACATTGGAGAGTTTTTCTCTGGTCTTTGAAAGCAAAAATCAGGCTGCATAGAAGCTGGTCAGTGGTCTATAAATAGTTGAATTTGTAAAGAAAAATTGGATGCTGAGGCATTAGTTTAAACAGTTCTGTAGTGAAGGTCAGGAAATGTTTAGCTGAATCAAGTAAGAAGGGGTTACCAGGTCAGGTAGTAACCAGGCCTTTTGTTTTTGTCAAACTGTTGAAAAAGAGATAGGAGCCAAAGGCTGAAATGGTTCTCAAAGAGAAGGTGGTTATGTGGAGCCTACGGGAGGAAAGTAAGTGTTTGTCACTGCAACCCTGTCCATAAGGGCTTCAAATGTCACTCTTGTCTCCAGAAAGCACATGGAAGTGGCAATAACCAGCTAGTCAGAGGCCTTAGAGTTTTGAGGCAAGAGCACTGGCTAACACTCCAGGATGCACTAAAGCATGATTTTATTGTAAGGATGAAAAATGAGCTTTGCGTACTGTAAATCAGTTTGTAACTCCTTTCTCTCTCACTGACAGCCCCTGCTAAAGAATCCACCCAGACTGAGGCGTTTTCATTTGCTGGGGGTTCTAAATTTGGAGTAGTCCCTGAGAGCTCCTTTGCTTTTGGGTCCCTCAAGCCAGGAAGTGCCTCAGGAGCCTTAGCAGGAAGTAGCTCGTTGGCAGATGGCACCCAGTCAAACAAACCTGCTGCAACAACGTCTTCTGCTCCCTCCACGACCTCTGGCAAGTTGGATATCCCTCCATCTAAACCAGGAGATCACTTGTTTCAGAGCAACCTAGCTGGTGAAACGCTTGGGAGCTTCTCAGGACTACGAGTAGGTCAAGTAGATGATAATGCCAAGACCACCACTAAAGCACCATCTACCAGTATTGCAGGAACACAGTCAAATAAAGTATCTACGATACCTTCTGGCTTTACTTTTGGTGCTTCCCTGCCATTAGTAATAGCTGGAGAAGCTGCTTCAACATCAGTCACGTCAGCTGGCACAACATCCCCCTCCAGCAGCACTGCTGCCACAGGCAGCCTCTTTGGCAGTGTCCAGATCACCAGCACAGGGTCTTCTGGAGTATTCAACCTTGGAGGCTCTAGTGGCAACAAACCCACCTTTTCATTCGGCATTCAGCAAGCAAGCAGTGTGAGCACATCCACCTCTACCCCTTCTACTCTCCCTGCTTCCACGTCCCTCTCGTTTGGAAGTTTCTTGAGTTTATCACAAACCGCTGTCCCTGCTGCAACATCTGGTAAGGGTACAGGGGATGCCAAATCACCACCCGTGTCAGAAAAAATACCTGAAAATGAAGCTGTAGCAGCTGGGTCTTCACCTCAAATGGCACCGTCACCACAGGTACAGCTTTCAGAGGCCACTAAAGAGGTCACTTTACCCCAGGCCACAGCTGGGGACACTGTCTCTGCGAGCACCACAGCAGCACCTCCCCCTGATGCTGCTCCTGCCTCCACAAGTGATTTGAAGGCATCAGTGCCTCCTGCTCCTGCCCCCCCAGATCAGAATGTCTTGGCGACACCCTCTGCAGCAAACGTTGCCTCTCCGGCTGAAGCCACAAGCGTGTTGGCTGCTACCTCTGATGTTGCTACATGTGTTCAGAGCCCAGCTGTTGGTACCTCTGTGTTTGCCCCCACTTCTACAGGGTCCTCTGTGTTCTCTCAGCCTCCAAGTTCCAGCACTTCGGGCTCAGCATTTAGCCAGCCTGCTGGTGATACAACTGCCACTCCTTCCACACCACCAGTTTTTGGACAACTACCCACAGGTACCACAGCATCCTCTCCATTTGGGCAACTCACGACCAGTACCTTGTCCACTGCCACCACTACCACACAGGCAGCCAGCTCAGGTTTTGGTACCTCTGCTTTTGGCACCACCACTACTGGGGGCTTTGGCCAACCAGCCTTTGGACAAGCACCAACCTTTGGGCAACCAGCAAGCAGCTCTTCAAGTGGTTTTACCTTTAGCCAGTCTGGATTTGGGACAATGCCAGCTTTTGGCCAGCCAGCAGCTTCCACAGCCACCTCAAGCAGTGGCAATGTTTTTGGAGCACCAGCTAGCACTAACAGTGCCAGCTCCTTCTCCTTTGGACAGCCATCTGCCAGCACGGGAGGTGGGTTGTTTGGACAAAGCAGCCCTCCAGTGTTTGGGCAGAGCACTGGCTTTGGGCAAGGAGGATCTGTCTTTGGTGTATCTGCCACTGCCACCACCACTGCATCATCTGCTGGGTTCAGCTTCTGCCAGGCTTCAGGTAAGAGCAAACTGCAGGAGATGTGATACCCCATTGCTGCTGTCTGGAAAGCAGGATGAGTTTAATTACTTTTCCCCCCTTACCACAGCACTTGATGGTTTTTGGTTTGTTGTTTTGTTGGATTTTTCAATCAGTAAGAATAGTAGCTCCACTGTGTGTGTGTGTGTGTGAGCTAATGTTGGACACTAAAGGAGCTCTTGCTCTGCTTTGCTTTCAATCCAAGCCTGCTTTCATTTTATACTTGCAGCTCAACCTTGACTTAATTTTTATTTCTGTATTGTCCTGCCTGTTACACAATAAGTGGGTTGGGTTCAGCATATAGTCTAAAATATTTTGAAATAATGTGTCAGAGAATCATAGAATCACAAACTGGTTTGGGTTGGAAGGGGCCTTAAAGATCATCTAGTTCCAACTCCGCCATGCCATGGGCAGGGACACCTCCCACTAGACCAGGTTGCTCCAAGCCCCATCCAACCTGTCCTTGAGCTCTTCCAGGGATGGGGCATCCATAACTTCCTTGGTCAACCTGTGCCAGTGTCTCAGCACCCTCACAGGAAAGAGTTTCTTCCTAATGTCCTAACCTAAATTGTTGTAATTTGTGACACTTGAAGTGGCAAAGCAGCTCTGAGGCCACAATCAAGACAGTGAATACAGATGCAGCACTTCCTTCTGTGGATCTGTGGTCAGGTATAGCACTGTACCATGATCTGTGATGGCAAAAAAAAACAACATGTTAAGCCCTCAAAGTGATGGGTTAGCAAGGAACTAATCTGTTAAATCCACTTTTGCATTTGGTGACACCTCAAAATTAAAAATAGTGGTAACATGACCATCAGCTACCTGTCTACACAGTTAAATTGAGTGCTTGCATGGACCAAACACCTTCTTTGTCAGTCTGCTTTTGTTCTCCATGTTGCTACAATATATTGTTGGGTTTTTTCCAAAGCTTTTTCTGTACAATCTTCAGAGAGAGAGTTTCTAGGGAAAAGTAAAAAGTACATTATAATAACAGAGAGCATGTCTTTCTAAGGAAGAAAAACTAATTAGGCTAATTTAATTAAAAATTATGGCACTGTAGGCAAACTGCTTGCTCATTTTAACTACAGTAACAGAGAACAGTTAAATTGGAGAAAGTGAACTGTGATTGAGAAAGGTGTTCCTAATTATAGAAGTGCAAGTTTTAATACAAAATGTGCATTTAAAGGAACTGGGAAATGGAATGGGGAGTTCTTTTTTTTAAATCAAAATATTTCATTGTCTAGAAGGGGGAATCTTGAGGTAACAAAGCTCACAGCCTTCTTCTATGATGGAAATCAGAAAGCTACAGTGCTTGTTCATGACTTGCAGCATTATTATAGCAACCTTAACAGAAATTCTTACATTGTTAGCAAGAAATCTCACAAGTGAAAAAGCCTCTTATTTTCTGTTTGGTTTAAGTTGGGCAAAAAGCAAAGGAGAATGACTTTCAAAAACTTTCAATGGAATTTATTATTTCTGTGTTGGCACATACTTAAAATTTGTCCAACCCAGATGGTAACACAATTGGTATTCCTGTGTTTTGGCATGGGAGTCCTGTCCTTTCCCTGTTTCTGGACTAGTGTCACTTCCTTAAATTGTCTTATAGCCTAGAAGTAGTGCTGGTGGCTTATTTTCCTTTCTTTTTTTTGGCAGGTTTTGGTTCTAGTAACACAGGTTCTGTGTTTGGGCAAGCAGCTAATACTGGAGGCACTGTCTTTGGCCAGGCAAGTATTTATTGCTTTTGTAGAATGAAGGGACTGTTTCACTGAGTAGACCTGTTCAGGGTTCCCTGTCTATTTCTGATATATAGGGGAAAAAAAGAAAAAAAAAAAAAGATGGAATTTTATAGGCTCAGTAAAAAGTGTCCCAGTCTGTACTGAAGATATTTGCTATTTTATTTGGTATCAAAGCAGCATCTGCTGAATCTTCTCCAAAGGGTGTGGAGAGACAAAGGTTTTTACCACATGCAAGATAAGATAGAGATGTGGTAACTCACCTGCCTTTATTCCATGCTGAGTGGAAAGTGGACAGTGTAGGGCAAGTTTCAAAGGCTTTATTCTGTACCACAGGCAAGGTTTGAGACAACTTAAATAAGATTTCATGGCATCATGTGTTGGAAGGTAATTGCCTGTTGGTTCATCAGCCCCTTTGTACATTCAGAGGAATAGGCCAGACAGAAAAGTCAGCCCTGGGGGCATGTGCTGTTTTGACTTTGCTTAAATCCCCCTTTTTGTGTTCTAGCAGCCTTCTTCTTCCAGTGGAGGCTTGTTTGGAACTGGAAGTGGTGGGAGAAGTGGAGGCTTCTTCAGTGGCTTGGGAGGAAAGCCAAGTCAGGATGCAGCCAATAAGAATCCCTTCAGTTCCTCCAGTGGAGGATTTGGATCTGCAGCTTCCCAGAGTAAGTGAACAAAACAAGAATACAAAGTGTGCTGTGATTTCCATCTGCTTTTGTGATCCCATCTGCTTTTCTGCCATTAGTTGTCTTTGAGTAAATTCTGTGCTAACATGAAAGGCTTCTAGTGGGTAATGGAGACAGTGTGAGTGATGTGTAATCCATTGTTTGCCTTTTAGGTTTATGGAAAACAAGTAGGGAAGCCATTGAAACAAACAGGCAGATGCAAGAAGTGTAAAGGATGTCTATATTCTGTTGGGAATTCTTGGCACAATGCTGCTTTAAAATTGAATACTCTTAAGTTCATGTCACTGATTTTCTGCTTCCAACTTGGTTGGAAGTTAGAAAGCTTTAATTATTTCTCATCTGCCCTAACACCATCAACATTGTTAACAAGCTCATCCTCAAGAGAAACAAGAAGTGTGTGATGGATAGCAGGTTCCTCAGCTTTGTCCAAAAATGGCTGGTTTTATGGACCACATGCAAGATAATTTACCAAAATTTGCTATAATATGTGGATAAGCTCTGTCATTTTTCATGTCTAGGAGGAGGTGTGAGTTTTTTTCAGTCACATGGATGTAATAAAGAAAAATAAATCTGCTTAGTGGTTGGTTTGTGGATTTAGTCTGTTTTGATAAGGAAGAACAATTATGAAGTTCCTTCTATTAGTTTTTATCTGGATTTGGTAGATGGGGTGAGGGTCTCACAGATGAACTCTTAGAAGCACTGTGAGTAGATGACAGGAATTGTTAAAGCCCCCCTTGGGAGCAACAAGGGGAAGCTCAGCTTCTCACTGCAGAGTGTTCGTTTTGACGTGTTCATTTCGTGCTTGGGTTTGGGGAAGCAAAAGGAGTTTCCCTTTCTTCTGATGCAGTTAATGAAGTGTAACACAGAATATTGTCTATTATGAGCTTCATTAGTATCCTTTATCTCCCCAGATTCTTCTAGCTTATTTGGAAACAGTGGAGCAAAGACCTTTGGATTTGGCAGCTCATCTTTTGGAGAGCAGAAGCCCACGGGAACTTTCAGCTCGGGTGGTGGAAGTGTGGCATCTCAAGGCTTTGGATTCTCCAGTCCAACCAAAGCAGGTACTTTGTTAACCCACCCATTATGAACATCCACACTTATACCAGGAGGTATTTTATCAGTCTGACCTGTCATCATCACTGTCCTCTGTGGTTGAGCTGTTGATCTCTGGCAGTTAATTGACTCAAATATTGGAAATTTCACAAAACCTCTTTTCTTTATACTGTCACCTGCCCAAAGGAATAACCACAAAAGCAGTGGTGCTGAGATATGTTCAGTAGAACTGTATGGCAACATGTTAATTTTGTTAATGGCTGGACAAAAATGGAGGTCCAAAGGGTGAGGCAGAGCAAAGCTTTTCTCCTCTGTCCTCAGGCAGTTCTTACAGTGAGTGTTGATGGACAGGTGTTCTGCTCCAATTGTGTGTCCTGAAGTTTCATCACTGGGGGCAGCAGGGAAGGCTTGGTTGTCTTTGTTGTCTGGAGCCAATGGTGCTCAAGAACTTCCTCAGAGAAGCACTCTCTGCTATGACAGTAGCTGTGCTCTCAGGTTAGTGAAGTGGCTGAGAGCATAATGATGGTGTTACCTGATCCAGCAGCCATTTGTGAGCTGTCTCTCAAGTACTGCATTCTGCTCCATAGTGGGCTGAGTGGCATTCCTCCCATCTGTTAGTTTTACGAGAGGAGGAGAAGGGCATTGCTGAGGGAAGTCTTTCATTCACCCAATGACTCTATCCTTGCTTTTGATTATTTTGGTTTCAAAATTCTTAGTGAGATTTTTCAAGAGGTTTCTGCAGAAGGCACATCCACTCACACTGAGCCTCTCAGATCCTTCCCTTCTCTGGTTATATTTGCCACATGCTGAAACGAATGGTGCATCTTCCTCTCCCAGCTGCAGTGAAAGTGTTTGATTTAAATCCCCTTTGTCCTGTTTCCACTACTTGCATGTTTCACTTTCCTTTCTCCACTATTTGTTACTATGTGTTGCAGAAGAGGGTACTGAGCAAAGCTTCAGCCCCTGTGGTAAATACTGCAACTTCCTAGAGGTACAGGTAGCAAGATACCTGATCTGTGTTTAAATAATTCAGGCCTAGCTTTTATTTTTCCAGACCTTTTGTGTTTACAGCCAAACAGTATCTGTTTCCTTGCCATGGACTGGAATTTCAGCCAGGGTATCACAACGTGTGGTCGTATCCCAGTCCTCAGCCTTAGTGAAACAAAAGAGCAGCTGTCCTTCACTTTCCACAGTGTCAATCATAAACAGGCCAGAAATATCAGCGGATGAACTCAGAATAAAATAATCTGGGTAGAAGTCCATTTAGAGCTGCAGAAGGTGGCTAAACCCCAAACAGAAATTGCCAAGAGCAGAGTTCAGTTCTTGATTCCCTGCAGGAATGGTGCAGTTCCACTGACCTGGCCTTTAATTATTGCATCTTAGTGTCCACCACTCAAGCCAGGATTAGAGGACACCCTGCCTCCTGAATCTTTTTGCATCACTGGAGCACCTCAGTACCAAGCTTGCTGTGTCTACTCTGTGATTTTAAGATCTGATCTTAAGAGATGGGGGAGACTTGCCCATTGCACTGGGGAGTTCCTCCTGTGGAAGCAGTTGCATGTATTGAGTTCTGTCCTCTGGACACATGTTTGTCCTCCCAGAGCTTTAGATGAGAAGCCAGGTCTGCAGCTAGACCCAGCAGCAGATGTTCATGAAGATGCCCTTTACTGGAGACTCTTCATTCTGCATTGTCTTCTGCAGTTTATTTGGACAGTAACTTCTTTAAATGGTGATGAGCAGAGCTTTGCTTTAAAACTAACTGCAGGAGCTCAGCTTTTTCTGGAAGGAAGAGCTAGTTTTATGATGAAGAATGGATGTCTTTTATTATTATAAAAGTATCAGTCCATCCGTCACCTATTGGATGTATTTTTACTGTCACTTTGCTATGGTACATGCCTGCTAGCTCACAATTAAGATGCTGATTTTTAATCTAAAGTAGAGATTCCTCCACAGTGTGCAGACATGGATGATGTGTCACCACCTTTTAGTACATCTGTGGGGATTGGGTTGATTTTGTGCTCAGATGTTCAAAAGACCCAGAATGTGGTTTCCTCCTGGGTTGCCTCTTAATTTGGTTGCAGTTTTTGTGCAGGCACTCAGGCACTTTTCTTATCAATGTCTTTAGTAACAAAATGCCCCGCAGTTTGGAAGCTGTGTGGCAGCTAGTTTTATAAATAATTGTGTGTCCATGTGGTGAGAGTAACTGCCCCAGGATGGAGATGGTAAATTTGGGAATCTAGTTTGTGGTTTTTTTCACTTTATTGTTAACGTGATGTTCTTGTCCCTTTTTTTTGTTTGTTTGTTTTTGCCTCTGTTTTGCTCAGGTGGCTTCGGTGCTGCTCCAGTGTTTGGCAGCCCTCCTACTTTTGGGGGATCCCCTGGGTTTGGAGGGGTGCCAGCATTCGGTTCAGCCCCAACCTTTTCAAGCCCTCTGGGCTCAACGGGAGGCAAAGTGTTCGGCGAGGGGACAGCGGCCGCCAGCGCTGGAGGATTTGGGTAAGCTCTCCAGGGCCTGGGCAAGCAAATATTCTGCCATGACACATACTATTGTACTTAGTTACCTCTGCTTAATGTAAAGAATATTATTCTGTGATTGATTGCCAAGGTCTAAGTGTCCTTGGTTTGCTGTTTGTTTGGTTTTTTGAAAGGCATAAACCAGACTTTAACCCCAAAGGAAATAACGAGCAAGATCTCATTTTAGTGCTGAAACTGCTGTGTTGGATCTTCAGCTTTAGATACAGGGGGAGGAAATGTGAGTCATCTTGCAAGTGTCTAAGGGAATGAGTTCAAATCTAGGCCTACAAACTATGCCTAGCAAAGAAAATAATAAATATCATTATCTGTGACTCTGTCTAGCCACCTTATCCACTCATGAGATTTGGGCTAGAGATACTAATGAGAATTCAGTCTGTATTCTCATTTCTGGGGGTGGGAGGAAGCACTTGTAACAGCCTGTGCTTCCAGAGAGATTTGTGTTTATCCCACACTGATTGTTTTCACCTGTTTCTTTACCCCTTAAGCCTGTGCTTGGCTCCAGAGCAGACAGCACTTTATTCCTTGTTTTCTTCAGCAAATACAGAATTTCAAACCCTGCAGAGCAGCTTCTGAAATAGGCAGCAAATGCACTTCTTCAACATACAATTATATTCAGACTAAATAGACCCAATTAAAAAAAAAAGTAATAAAAACTTCCAGTGAAGAGAGGAAACTGGATGTCTTCCCAATCTTAGTGTTTGTATATTTCACAAATGTTTGTCTTTAGGTTCAGGAGGAACTGCCTTTACTTAAGGCACACTAGAATATCCAGAAGTTAATTTATTAATTCCTTATAAGCTTAGGCAGATATACCAGGGCACCCCTGAGCTGTGGGAGGCTTTAACTGGGCTCTTCTGCTACACCCTGAACTCTAGTGTAGCAAGTTGGACAATCTCTTTGGAAAGGATAAAAAGAAGAGGCAGCTTAATTAAACCCCTGCAAAGGAGGATGTGTTTGTAGGGACAACTTAGCTTCAACTTCACTGATATTTTGTTCAGTTCCAAATTTGAGCTATTGTGCTGCAGGATTTTGTCCTGAAACTGGATGCACTGGGTGACAATGTTGGAAACTTAAAGATAAAAATGGGTTCAGAACAAGGAACATGGTAATGCAAACAGAGGTCTTACACCAGCAGTCTGCAGGCTCAAGAAAGACAATTCAGTGGCTTAACTGAGAAGTTTTGAGGATTTCTTCCCTATTAGAAAGGTGCAGATTCACTCTGGTATTTTCAGAGCTGCCTGAGGAATTTGATTCTGATTTTTAAAACTGCAAAAGAGAGTGTCTTAAAATTCCCAGGCAGCTTTACAAAACTCCAAATTTCACCCCAACATTTTGAGAGAGAGTTTAATTCTACAGTATAATGTAGCTCCTGTGCAGGACTTCCTTTCTGCCTTTCTCTGGAAGTAAAGCTTTAAAAATCCCAAATCCAGAAAAGCTGTTTTGGTATTAGCCCAGAGTTCCTGTGAACACCCTGCTAGCTTAAATTCATGTGATTCATTGCTGCTTCAGTTCTGAAAAATCTGCATTGCTCGATAAATGACTTCAGTGTCAAAAATAGAAACCACCACACTTTAAAGTCTGCAATTCAGACTGTTTGTGAGCAAATAATGTTTTGCTTTCATAAACTAACCTCAAATGCCTCTTGGTTCTGTTTTGTGTAGGAGCTTTACAAAAGACCTGGAAAAATCTGGGCAAAATAGGTTTGATTAAATTGCTGCCAGGCAGTGACTGCATCTCAGGCCTTTTGTATGTTTAAAAAAAAAAAAGAATTGTGCATAGTGAAACTGTTTCTCCACTCCTACTTAGCATTTTCAGCAGGTGTGTTCTTCTAGTTGCAACTGAAAGAAACAGTTTGAACCACAGGTTTCCTTGTCACTATTCCACTTCCTTTCACCGGGGAGAGATGTTTTGTGCTGTTTAGTGGCACAGTCCTCAGGAGGTGAGCACTGTAAAATCCTCTTCTCAAATGCATCCCTCCCCATTCTGGCTTCTGTTACAAAAAAACTACAAAACCTGTTCTGCCCTTGCTGAGAAAACCACATTTGTGGCTCTGAGCTGAAGTTGTCTGCAAGGTGCATGGGTCAAAAGCCAAACCAGAGGCACAGGGGGTGGTTGGCAGGGCCAGGGATGCAAAGTCACTGAAGTGCCTGTTGGATCTAGACCCATACATGGAGGCAGTGTGTATAGTTGGCTGTGTCTGGGACAGGAGAGGTGATGTCCTTTACCAAGTGAATTGCTTGTCACACTGCTACAAGGGTTGTCTGTTATTTGGAGAGATATGGTTTGATGTGGTGGTTTTGTTTTGTTTTGAAGTCTTCTAGATCTGGATGGATGCAGAGGTGGGTTAATGTGCTGTCAGTTCATATTGTAAGTCAGAAGTGACAGGGGCTGGTGTGAGGCTCAGCCTTGCAAAGCTGCCACACCATTTGACTTGGCCAGCTGAGGAAAGGGCTGGCACTGGGTAGCATTGAGCACTTGCAGGGCTGCCTATTTGAAAGTTTTGTGTCTGCATTTTGCTCAGTTTAATTTAGAGAAACATTTGTCTTTTGAGTGCAGTCTTTGCTTTCAGAATTGGGAAGAGTGATTGGGGGCAGAGAATATGGTCTCATTAGTGTTGTGCTGATAGCTCTGCAGGGCCTGGCTGGACAGAGTGGGTGGAGAAAGGAGACCAATTTCCATATATAAAAGTGTTTCTTGTTTCACTCCCCAAAAGCAATTAGGGAAATAATCCAAAGGTGGTGTGGAGAAGTGCCAGGGAGGTGCAGATCTTCTGGAAAGCACTGGAACTGTGTGTAGTTCAGAATGGGGAGAGAAAGGAAATGAGTAGTGAGCAAGTTACCATTTGAAGGTCGGGAGTCTGAGTGCCATGTCTGGGCTCTACTTTGTGCTGTAGCTGTGAGCAGCTCATACCCACTCTGTGTTTGCTGCCCTGTTTGTGAAACAAAATGATGCTGTACTTCTGAGCTTAGAGTGAGAACTACACAGAGGGGTGAATTGTCATATCCCATTTGATGGCTGGAGTTGGCATTTCCAAGCACTTGAGAATGTACCCTGTGTAAGCATGAACATATTTGCCTTTCTGTCTGATGTACTTCAAGAATGTAGCCTGAACAGACATTTGTATATAAAATAGTCTTTCCCAAACCAAGAAATTATGTTTCCAGAATGAACAATTATAATTATTCCTAATGGGTCGCCTTGCTCTTTTGATGTATCCTTGTTTAAGGAGTGCACTGTTCTCATGGTAAGTATGGGGAGAATTTTATTTAGTGTAGGTAGAGAAGATGCTTGCAGACACAAACTTTCTCTTCACACTGCAGGTTTGGTGGTACCAGTAACAACACAGCATCGTTTGGCACCCTAGCAAATCAAAACACCCCGACGTTTGGATCACTGTCCCAGCAGGGTACTGGGTTTGGCACCCAAAGCAGTGGATTCTCAGCTTTTGGGACAGGTGGAGGAGGTAGGAGAAGCTCAAATATAATAGCCCCTGTGTCTTGAGTTTTCCCTGGAATGGGGTGTGACTCCTCAGCTTCCAGTTAAAACTCTGCCTGGTTCTGGTCCTGCTATAGGGAAGGCCCCATGTAACAGAGAATTGAGCTGCAGGGTGGGGTGTAGCAGCTTCTCAGATTTTATCTCCTAATTCCATCAAAGATTTGCTGTGGCATGTCAATAAATCACTCTTCTTCACACTTCATCAGATCACTGCTTTTCACACCTTTGGGGGGAATAGTCCCTCCTTCTTAAAGCACAACACTGAGCAGCAGTGCATGTCAGCACCACATGCATGGGTATCTGTGTGTAGGGACTTGGTGTCGAAGGTTCACACACTGCAAAGCTGAACTAAAACACCAGCAGCCAAGTTTTCAGCTGATGTAATTCAGTGGAAGCTGCAGTGATTTACACAGGACTGAGAACAGAACCTGTGAAAGAGGGTATGTTCAGTGGTGGTCTGCCTGCCACCCCTGGCTTGCATTAAGCACAAACTCCCTCTGTTTTCACTGAGAGGTGAACCAGGCACATTGTGTGCACTTGTTACTAATGAATGGACATAGCTGATTAGCAGTGAAAGCAAAACCCTCTTAGCAACTGAGGCAAGTCACTTTTCCTCTAGATGGAGATTTGACTTTCATTGTTTGCCCATCACTCTTTC
>NW_009953489.1:5317664-5332473 GCF_000747805.2 Chaetura pelagica | reverse complement strand
GCCTAAGGGAGGGGAGGAATGTTTTTCAATCTGTGTGTGGGAGGGGCCGTTTCCTGCAAATCTTGTGCATTCATTTTACCTTTTAACAATTATTTCTCTAATCTTCCATTTCTTTCAGGGTTTGGTTTTGGATCATCTAACACGTAAGTACCATTTGGTGTCTTAACTCATTAAAAATACAAACAGAAGCAGAATAGAATAGTTGAATGGTTTATAAGAGCAAGCTTTGAAAATAGCAGTAATATGCTAGTTCTGATTTCTTTTTTAGTGGCAAAGAGCTCAAAGTCTGAGCTTTGAATGTGTGTGTTCCAGTGAGGTTAATCTTTCCGATCAGAATTCTCAGTTGGTTCATGCTCACACACTGATTGTGCTCAAGCTGTGTGTGTGAATCTAATATCTACTCCATTAGTCTGGTTGAAACAAGAAATGAAATAAATTGGTACTTCTCTGCCTGAATTGAGGTGCTGATTGACAGTTAAAGAACAGGACTAAGATCTGAGGTTAACTCTGTCATCCACTCTCCCACTGACTTGCTGGGTTACTTCTAGCAAGTTCCTCTTCCTTTGGGTCCCTGTCAAGTAGAGAAAGGAGATGTATCTGCAGGCAGTAGCTCTAGAATAACCATCATTATATCTAATTACTATGTGTTGATGTGGTCTCAGGTAAAAGATGCTGCAAATACCAACGTGTTCCCATAGCAAGTTTCTGATATGAGGGAGACTGAAAGTTAGAGAGATCTGCTGAGTTAAAACTACCTGAAGGAGACTGGCAGTCATTGCTGTGTTGTTTTTTTTCCTTGCTCCACAGATCTTCCTCTGGTTTTAGTGGATGGAGAAGCTAAGAACATCCTGACCTCTCCCTCAGAACTGTGTTGTAGCTCCTGTGTTCCAGAGTCACCTACATGATCAATATCCAACCAGCTTTTCTTTTAAATACAAGTTCTCAGACTTTTTTTTAAGAAAAAGATTTTGCTTATTTTTATGCAACACTTCTTCTCGCTCTATATTAAACTATTTTATCTGCCTTGATATTATTTGTGTCAGAAGGCTTTATCTCCCTGGATCTAGAAGAAATAGATGGATGTTGTGGTTACCAGCCCTGTACTGGACTCAGCTTTCTGATGTTCATCCCTTGCCTAGGCAAGAGTGTAGCTCACATGGGTTCTTGATATAAATCAGCAGTTTTCATGGAAGAGAATGACTGATTATTCTGGGCTCTTGAGGCAGGGCTGAAGTTTGTCCTGCTGATTTTAAGTATAGGATGGGACACATGCTTATCTCACTGAAATGCTCAAACTTGAGTTATGTGTGAGCCAGGGACTTAGTGGAGCAATAGGAAATGATGTGAGGAGGGACTGGCAGCATGCAAAGCCTGTTCCCATGGCAGTCACATTCAGCAAGGAGGTGGGAAGTAAAAACTCTCCTATTTTTACCTTTCTATAAATTTACAGAACTCAGAAACTCAGGTTCTAGGGAAAACTTCTGGCCCTTTCATTTCAAAGTGTGACCTCCATCCAGAGGCATTAGTGATCCTGCAGCTTGTGGCTTTGGCTGTTGGATTCTACTGTCAGCTACAGTTTTCCCAACATGTGTGAGATGGTGCTTTTTCCCTGTAGCTTTTAGCTCTGGTCAATAACGTTTGTGCAACTCTCATCTGTTTATACTTGAACATACTGAGCAAATGTTGTAAAGAATGCCCTGAAGGCCTTCAGCACAAACACTTTTCCTGTTTGATGCATCTGACCTCCACAAAACCTCTAAATGATGCGACGGGGTTTTGTTGCTCTGTGAAAAATGCATTGGAAACAACAGCTTATGTATGAGTTGAATACATGTAGATTGGATGTGTTTCTCTTGTTGCTCCTGTTGGGGCTTTCTGGGATACTTCTGCTTTTTCTGTTTTCAGCAAAAACATTCTAACTTTTTTTTTAATACCACCCTAAGGTGACAAGTACCACTTCCTAGTTTGCTCAGCAGGTGGGCATGTGGTCACTTTCTGGAGCTGCAAATAGTTGGTACCCATTTGTTTTCACATCCAGTGTTTTCAACTAAATATTTAAATCTATCAACAGTTCCTGAATAAATTGCTTTTTTTAAAGTAAACCTAAAACTGGGACCTCCTGTCCCAGTTGTGGGAAGTGTCCTTCTCTGCACCTGGGGGTGACATTAGGTTCCTTTTAAAGAGGAAGAGCATGGACACACAGGGAATTCAGTGTATGAGGCTTATTTTTAGACATGGAGAGGCTTTGTGAGGCTGGAAGTCTTTTAATGTATGTCCTGGGTTTCTGAACCCTGGCTGGCTGCTGTGTTAGACTGTGCTGTTCTGTGCTGTTGTCAGGGGCTGGTTTGTAGCCTCCCTTCCCCTCCAACAGGAGGGAGCAGGAGACAAGGATCTTGGGACTGTTGTTCTGGAGGGGAGGAAAAAAACTTGCTGAAATGTGCTGGTTTGGAAATAGGAGAAAAAAGCTGAAGGTGGGTTGAAATCTGTCCTCCCAGCATGTTCTTGACTATACAACATTTCTTCAGGCCTAGAGGTGATCTTGTAGTTCTGCTTTCCTTCCTCAGTTCTGCTTTCCTTCCTCTTTATAAATAGCATCTGGCCCAAACCATTGACCTGACATTCTTTGCATGCATCTCCCCTCACTGTGGCATGTGACACCTCCTAGCAAGGCCCTATCAGCTGTGCTCCCCCAGATAGCTGACAGACCTCTTGCTATGGAGAAGATTGCCTCAGGAGGAATGTGGTGTTGGCATGCTGAGCCATTTAAAGTTTCTCTTTTGGAATGATGGGAGCAGTTGGGGTTGTCCCTGCTATGCTGCTTGGTACCTGTTCAACTCCTTCACCCAAGTGAAGGGCTAGAAGAGTTACTCCAGATCCTCACTGAACGTGCATTTTCAGGCAGTGCTTCCAAACTCGTGGATGAAAACCCAACCCCCTGAACTATCTGCCCTTGGAAAAAGGGTGCTGCTCTTGGTTTCCATAGTAGCTTCTGGAGGAGCTCAGCAGTGCAGAGAGGCTGATGGTGACCACAAGGCTACAGGAATATGCACAACATGTAGCAAAACTGACTTTGAAAAATCTGCATTTTTATTAGATGACTCAAGCACTTGGCAAAAGCCTGTGTGGCTGGCTTGGTGGTTGCCAGAAACTCTTACAGTCTGTCATCTGTGTTAGGTGGCCTGTGATCTTGTGGCCTCTGTCCAGTATTTTGTGGACAGATGTCCACCAACTAGCACAGCTACCAGCACAGAAAGCCCCTGTCTTGGCAGACCTGGTAAAGAAGCCAAGGACTACCTGGGCTTGGAGCCTTTATTTGGTAAGTTGTGTTGTTTGTGCTGGTTAGTCCTCAAATAACTGATAACAGCTGTTCCAGAACTACTCTGAAGGATCATTTTATCTGTGCTGTAGTGGTTGGTGCCTTTTTTCCCCCCCTGCTGTTTCAGGATGAGAAGAAATTTCCCCAGGCTTGGATCCAAGGTGGTTTCTTAGTTATTCCTAATGAAAGAACATGCTTATTTTTCCCTCCCCTGAGACTAGGTTGTGGTCTGGAAGCAGTGGGAAGCCAAGTGCTGGTGATGCCCCACTATGGTAGGGATGGTGGTGCTGGTGGGACCCTGAGGTGCAGGGAGGATCTTCCCCACACTGTGCAGAGACCAGACCAAGGATTTCTACCTCCTTGAAGGCTAAAGAGCCTTTTTCTGAGAAAGAGACCAAGTGCATCTTCATCCCAAAGAAGCACAAAAAGAAAAAAATAGATTGAATCTCCTGTTTTAAAGGTTTTTACTGTATAATAATTAGTGTTGCAGAATGTGTGTGTGCAGAGCACCCGTGTTCTTGGGCTCTGCTGCTCTGCCTGATCTCCTGGGAGGGAAAGTCATTGTGTCTCCATCCCTGGCAGCCTTGGCCCTCCTGCCTGGCAGTGGTGGCACCTGGAGAGGTGACCAGGAGACAAATGGCAGTGGTGTCCTTCTGCTGTCCAACCAAGGAGGGATCACAGGGCTGATGTTCATGCTGGGCTATATCCCTCATCTTGCCTCATTCCTCGTGGCTACCTCCCTGCTCAGACAGTGCCGGGGCAGAGCTGAGCTGCTGCTGACCCAAACCTGGAGATGCTCCGTGGGAGGAACCAGACATGGGCCTGATGGGGCCATCCTGCTCTGGGCAGGCTCATCAGCTTCAACCACAAGCTGCTGTGGTGTGTTTGTGTGCATGTGGTGAGTCCTGGGGGTGGGTAAGATCCCTGATCAGCTTCAACCACAAGCTGCTGTGGTGTGTGTGCATGTAGTGAGTCCTGGGGGTGGGTAAGATCCCTCACAGAGAAGGAGGTTGGAAAAGTGCTGCTGAACTCCTCAGCCCCTCACTCCAGCTGCTGGGAGCAAGGAGGGAAGTGGAAAGGTGAAGGCAGATGGTGGCATAGGAACTAGGAGCACAATCTAGGACAGCACTCATCTCTGCCCCTTGCCAGCAGCCGTGGGTGGAGCTGCTTCCCTTCACCCCAGCAGCCCTGGTGTGTGTCCCTGCTGCTGCTGCTGGCCCGGAGGATGAAGTGACATTTTATTTATCCCTTCTTAGTTTTCATCTGTCCTGCCCTTGTGCGTTGCCTTCAGCATTGCTTCCCAGGAAAGACAATCCTGCAGAGGCTTTGGTGTGAGCATGTCTCGTAGGGCCCAGGGTGGTTTTGGTCCCAGATAAATGTCTCGTTGTGGGTAAGATCCCTCACAGAGAAGGAGGTTGGAAAAGTGCTGCTGAACTCCTCAGCCCCTCACTCCAGCTGCTGGGAGCAAGGAGGGAAGTGGAAAGGTGAAGGCAGATGGTGGCACAGGAACTAGGAGCACAATCTAGGACAGCACTCATCTCTGCCCCTTGCCAGCAGCCGTGGGTGGAGCTGCTTCCCTTCACCCCAGCAGCCCTGGTGTGTGTCCCTGCTGCTGCTGCTGGCCCGGAGGATGAAGTGACATTTTATTTATCCCTTCTTAGTTTTCATCTGTCCTGCCCTTGTGCGTTGCCTTCAGCATTGCTTCCCAGGAAAGACAATCCTGCAGAGGCTTTGGTGTGAGCATGTCTCGTAGGGCCCAGGGTGGTTTTGGTCCCAGATAAATGTCTCGTTGGTCCCCAGGGGCTGGGCAGAGGCAGCCACAGCTCTGGGGAATGAGTGGCCCTTGGTCAGCAGCAAGATGAGTTCATCCTTTCTCCTTGCAGCAGTGGGGCCCCAGGGTCTTGCAGCTTTTGAAAAAAGACCAACTGTTCCTCACTGAGGGGTGGGCTCAGATGTGGCAGCAAGTTTTGCAGCCCCTGCCTTTCTGTCTCTGCTCCTGATGGCCCCGTGGTTACACTCACCATGTTCCCTGCACCATCCCCACCTTGTTTCTTTGCAACTTCCAGCAGGTCACAAAGCTCCTCTACCACCATCTCTCTGACTCCTGCTGTAGAGCCAGGACTTCTCCCTACCTGCCTTTCCCACCCCTGGACACCCTGTGCTGCCAGTGCCCGTGTCTGCCCTCCTGCCCTGCCCTGCACACCAGAGAAAATGAAGCTGTGTTGCCAGTGGGCACGTTGCTCCATCCCAGGCTGTTCCTGGGCAGGCACAGACAGGGCTCTGGCCTGGGGCTGCAGTTCCTCCAGGTCAGTGTCCCATTCCAGCACTGGGCAGGTGACCCCTGTTCCCCACCTTCTGGAGCTGGAGTCCCCCTCAGTCCCTGCTCCTCTCTGCACTTCTGCTCTGCAGGAGCTTCCCCTCTTCAAATGTGCTGTGCTTAAATGGTGTCAGAACAGCTTCTGCATCTGAGGGTGACAGGAGCTGTTATCTGCCTTGAGGGGGAAATGTGGGACAAACCTGAAGCTGTGAATCATGGTAGGGTCAGACTTGGCTCTGCTGTGCCTGGGCTTGATGCCAGGGCTCTGCCCCCAGGAGGTTTGTGGGGACCAGTTCTCAAAGGTGTTACTAAAGGCAGCCTTGGAGATCTTGATGCAGATTATTTTAGGAGCCCTGTTACAATTCTGTGAGTGCAACACATGACACAGTGTTGTTGTTTTTTTTAATAAGGCTCCTCAGTGCATTGCTAAAAATATTTTGCTTTTAAAACTTGAAAACCTGAAGGAATAAAAACTTGGTGTTTGCAGCTGCTTTACATGAAGAGCTTAACAAGATGTGAGGCAGAATGGGGAACAAAACCTGATTTGCATCAGCAGAGGGAAGTTCCCACAAAAAGTTTCGAGCAGGGACTGTTGGAGGCTGGGGGGTGTTTCTTCAAACAAAGGAACTGCTGCCTCACTCTGCTCAAAAATGAGGTTAGAAAAATCACAGAGTCAAGCAGCAAAGCCTCTAGAAATGTGAAGTTTGATTTGAAGGCTCAGCCCTGCAATAGAGGATTGATGCTGGTGTTACCTGAAGCACCACAAGCAGGCTCCACCATCACCCAGGCTCTGCTGGCCTCAGCAGCCAAAGTCCTTCCCACTGTCCTCCTGATCCTTCCCAGGGGGGTTTCCAAAGTGCAGACAACAAGTGACCAGGTGATTTTGGCTTTTTCAGGGTGTCACCCAAACCAGCTGTGTGGGTTGGCTGTTTTCCCCTCTGCAGCCTCCCCTCCCTCCAAAACCAGGACATCTAAATTTAACCTGCTATCAACAGATGAGGCTGGAAACTTTCCAGTGGGGTAAGAAATCCCACTCTGAACCTGTCCTCTCCTCTGCTTGGGCTCCATCCATGCACATTCCTTCCTTCTGGCTGTGAGCTCCTCTGTTCCATTCCTTCCCTTCCCCTCCAGCACTTGGGTTTGTGTCACTGCTGTGTGTCAGTGGAGGGTCCCAAAATGACAATGTGGCTGTTGGTGTTTTATGTGGGCAGCTCAGTGGCTTGTGGATGATGGTACCAGGTCTCCCCACTGCCCAGCAGCAGTGGGCAAGAGGCTCTTGACCTGCAAAGGTTGCCTACAGCCTTTAAGGGGCTTAAACAGGCTTCTGCCAAGCTCTTGTTTGCTCCAGGGACATGTGGGTGTGAGGAGCCCCTCGTTGGGGGATGCCCAGGTAAGGATCCAGCCCCTGTGCTCAGGGCACACACTGGGAAAGGCCCAGTTGGGGGGCAGCTGATACAGCAGTGGGATCTCCAGACAAGCAACAGGACAAGAGGAAATGGTCTCAAGTTGCACCAGGGGAGGTTTAGATTAGAAGAAACTTCATCACTGAAAGGGTAATTAAACACTGGTACAGGCTGCCCAGGGGGTGGTTGAATCACCATCCCTGGAGGTGTTTAGAAGATGTACAGATGTGCTGAGGATCATGGTTTAGCATTGGGCTTGGTGGAGTCGGGTTATGGTTAGTAGGTTTAGGTTATGGTTGGACTCTGTGATCTTAAAGTTTGATTCTTTTCCAATCAGGATGATCCTGTGATTCTGAGCAAGTGTTTCCTCTGCTGCTTTTTGCAGAAGCCTTCATACTTGTTGGCAGGCTGGGACAGAGATCAGCAAAAGAGCAAAACAAAACCAAAACCAGTGAGAAACCTGCACCTGCCTTTGGGCACAGCTGGTGGGGAGGGAGCCTGTGGTGGGACTGGCTGTGGCAGGGGGAGCTGGAGGTGCCAGGGTTGTGCCCTGTGGATTGAGGGGTTAGCACAGGAGCTGTGCTGGCTGCTTGGACAGGCACCCCCTGCTTCTGGAAAAGAATTCCAGCAGTTTTCCCCACTGGAAAGCAAACAAAACCTAAACTTGAAACTTGCAAAATTATTTACAGGATGAGTAATGAAACGAACAGGGAGCAACACATGAAAACAAACCAGTTGCAGCAGCTTTTAACCTCTTGTTTGTCCAGGTCTTGAGAGTCAGGGCTGCTCTCTCTGCCTGAGGTTCTGGAGCCTGGTGCCTTCCTCCAGATGTGGTATTTCCAGCAAACATCTGAGCAGGCTCTTGCTAAACAAGCAAACAGGGTCAGGAAACCAAGCAGTGAGGAGCTGCTGCCTGCGCCAGCCGGGCCGGCTCTGTCCTCCTGTCACAAGATGCACAGCAGCCTGCTCATGAAAAATGCAGGATGTCGGCTGGTATTTTTAACCAGAAACCTCCACGCTCTCTCCGCTGCAGCCTAAGAGCTGAAACGGAGAGAAAAGGCAGTGGTGGTAAGTGGGGTGTTTATGGCCACCCTGAAAGGTGCAGAGGAGGTGGAGCCGCTTGCTCAGAAGCAGCCGCCGCCCAAAGGACTCCAGGCAGAGGTGTTCAAAAACTTCACTTTATTTCTCTGTCTGTTATAAAATCAGGGTTTTGTTATTATTATTATTATTTTTACATCTCTGTAAGTGTCCAGGCTCAGTACACCTTGGTTTTTATTTTCACAGTATCTCTGCAAGACCAAGGACGATTCTTATTGCTGGGGCAGGAGGGCTGGGGGTGCCCAGGCTGGGGAGCCCTCACCCCTCCCTCACCACTTCCCATGTCAGCCCAACAGGTCCACCCACCCATCCCAAGGCTGCTTTCTATCTCCAAGGGGCTGCCTCAAACTTGTCAGGGTGTCAAGGGTAGGAAAGGAGAACCCAAAGCCCCCCAGTGCTGCTCGGTGTCTCGGCTGCCAGCCCTGCTGCTGGTGGGGGAGAGGGGCTTGGCTAGGACTTGCCCTGCTGCTGCCCACCCTGGACCACTGTGGGGCTGTGACAAGGATGGTCAAGCTGTGCTCTTAGCTCCTCTGCTGATTTGGGGCTGTAAAGAGCTGAGCATCACTGAGGGGAGAGGTGAGTATCTCATGTCAGTGTCCCACCCCCTTCCCAGCATATCCCTTGTGCAGTCCTGGTTCTGCAAAAAGCTGCTAGAGAAGGAGCTTTATTTCCCTCTGCCTGTTACTCAGTGGAGGATGCCCTGGGTCCCCAAACATCTAAGTCTCCTTTGGGACCCTGTCAATCCCCATTCCAACCATATGGCATTTCCCAGCCCTATCAGTAGTGATGTCTGTAGCACCTGTTACTTCCAGCCACCCTTCCCTTTGCTTTTGCTCTGTCCCCATCAGTTCTGGAATGAAGCAGCATTGGAAAAAAAAAAACAAACCATCACTTTTAATCACAAAGCATGAAATCTCCAAAGAGGCAGCATCACTTCTCTGTGCTGTGTCTGGTGGTGCAAATGGAGGTGGAGGGGCAGGTTTCAACCTAGGCACGGGATAAAGGCATTCTTTGGGAAGGGAGAAGTCCATGCAAAGCCAACCCCCATCTGAGATCTGCATGTCTTACTGACTGCTCAGCTGGGTCTGTTCAGTGCAACAGGACAAATTAGTCAGGAGGTCACTATCAAATTGCATGGATGCATCCAGTTCACCAGGGAGAGGGAGTAGGAGGAACCAGATTGATTTAATGCACTAAGGGGGACTAAGTCCAACACAAAGCTAAGCGGAAGAGGACGTAGGTGTTCCCTGAATGTGTTTTTTGGTGACTGAGAAGAAATCTTTCCTTGGAATTCCTTTGTGCAGCTAATTAAGACAACTGGGTCTGATTCCTTCGACCCATGATGCCCTCAGTGAGAACTGGAAGTACTCAGCACCTGGAGACAAAGTGAGTACCAGACATAAATACCCCTTCTGCTCCCACCTGAGGGACTGCCCAGAAGTGCAGCTAAGCAGCAGGTGAGGTGTGTGCAAGAGCCATCAGCTATTCACCCCCAGCTCACATCTTGTCCTCTTCTGCATGTATTGCCTAGGAGAAAATCCAGCCAGGTCCCAAGGGGCTGTGCCAGCAGAGCTACAGTCAGGATTTGAATCCGTGTAAGAAAATGGAGTTTAATACAGAGAGTGACTGTGCAAGTCAAAGTCTCCCCAGCTTCATCCTTTATAGTCCCAAAGCCTTGATTTAGGCAACCTTTGGCTCATGGGTTGGGGTTTGATCCAGTGCATTTCTTTGCAAGCTGCTTGGAAGGCTGGACTTCCTCCCTCAAAGCCCATTGGAGAGAGCATCTCTGAGGAGCAGTGCAGGAGGAGGTTCCTCTGGGAATGGGGGGATGGCTGCAGGGACCCGGGATCCTTGTTTGCTGGTTTGAGACTGTCATAGGGTGGGCAGGCTTATCTTCTGGGGGGGTGTTCCCCAGGCAGGGGGTGATGATGAACCTGTGGATGGTGTGGCTTTGGAGAAGTGAGAAAGGAGAATTTCTTGCTGGTAATGTTCCCTGTGGAAGGTGAGGATGGCAATAGCAGCTGATTGGTGCCTCTCCCAGGGCAGAGCCTTTTGAGCAGCGTGTGTGGGGCTGTGGGACCTGTTCAGAGACCTGTTCAGAGACCTGTTCAGACCAGCTCAGCAGGGCCAGGCTTGCATCTGGCACGCTGAGCTCTCCTCAGACCTTGCTCTGGAGGCAAATTGTTAATAAGAGGAAGAAAAAAGTCATGGAGGGGAAGGAGCTGCAGAGGGAAGGGGAAGTGATCTGCCTTGGGCCACGTGCTGGAGCGAGAGCAGATCCTCTGCTCCCCAGCCTGTGCCCTGTCCTCCAGATGCCACCTCTACTGCAGAACTTCCCCTCCCTCCAAACCATGCCCACCACCCCACTCAAATGGCTTCTCCAGGCTGCCTTCCTCTGCAGAAGTGTCTGGTTAACCCTGAGGGCATCTGGACCAAGTCCTTGAGAGCAGATCCTCTGCTCCCCAGCCTGTGCCCTGTCCTCCAGATGCCACCTCTACTGCAGAACTTCCCCTCCCTCCAAACCATGCCCACCACCCCACTCAAATGGCTTCTCCAGGCTGCCTTCCTCTGCAGAAGTGTCTGGTTAACTCTGAGGCCATCTGGACAAGGTCCTTGTTAAAACCTCTAGGTTCCACCTCCTTCTCCAAATGCACCTCCTGCCTTTCTGGAGGATCTGCACCCTGGACTCAGGGGTTGCCCTGCTTGCATTTCTCACACGTTACCCTTTGCTACATAGATGTTTGTGCCACAACCACAAGTACAGCACCACCCATGGTCCTGCCTGTGCCCCGTTCCTGACACGTGTAGATCACAAGGTCATTTGGAAGAAATTTATCTACTAACCCCAATGTCATTTGTTACCACAGGAAGAAGAGTTTGTCAGAGCTTTTGCTTCTGGTGTTTGCTTGGAATGGGTGCCTGTTATTTTCAGACGTGGCTGTTCCTGAATTATGGATATTGCTGGGTAGACTCTGGAGATAAGATCTGCCCTGGCATCTCCAATGACTTCAGAAGGATCCTTTTTATATCCTGCTCTCCTTTCAGCACCATCACTTGGATTTCATGGGGAAAAGGGGCAGCAGAGTCACCCGACACCAGCCAGGACACAAGCCATGGGCTCTTACACCACGAGGAGGTGAGACCATGGGCCAGTGGGGCAAACAGCTGCATGCCCCAAATGGGACATCCCCACCTCCACTGATGGTGACTCCCAGGGCCAGATAACCCCCTGTTGTGATGCCAACAGGAGACTGAGCTTCTGCCAACCAGGGAGATGGCCTGGTAGCTCCCACTCAAGAGACATCCTACAGCAGGCTTGTTATTTGCATTGCTTTGAAACTGAGAGGAATTCCAAGCTTCCTTGTTCCAGGTTTTACCACCAGGAAGATCATTCTTTTCTTTTTTTAACCCCACTTCCTCCCATTTCATGCCCTTTCCATCCAGCAGCCTGTGACGTGCTGACAATCTATTCCTTGTCCCAAAACTTTCTCCCAGAACTTCTGTAGAAAGGACATTCTGCCTGGTTGGTGGTTTTGTTGGTGTTGGTTGGTTTTCTTTTTGTTTTGTTTGTTTGTTTGTTTTCAAACGTAGCTTTAAGGCAAAAGTTTGGCAATGCAAAGCAAAGTCTACATAAGGCCGCATGACTTGGATTTGCAACTCAGAACCTGACAGCTCAAAAGAAACAAAAATAATTCCTTATCTTAAATAGTCAACTTTTTGCTCCAAGAACTTGTTTTGTTCTCAAGGAAAAGGAAAAAAAAAAAAAAAAAGACTCTTCAGATCCCAAAGAAAATGTTCTTATTGTTCTGGGCAGTCTGGACAAGCTAATGAGACTGAAGTTCAAAGAGTAACTCAAGTAGGGAAGAAAAAAAAGAAAGAGCTCTAGGGGTAGACATCAGTGTTGGGGTTTTTTTCCCTTAGGAATCCAGTGATGAGACAGACCCCAGCCAGGGGTCTCCTCTTTAGCTTTAGCACAGTGAAATCCGTCCCAATGGGAGAAGGTAGAATGGTTGCATTTGTTGAATGAGTAAAAAGTGCATTTTGATTTTGCTCAGATTCTACATGTATGTTCTAATACCTAAGCGATTGTTTTGCTTTGTTGGTTGGGGTTTGTTGGGGTTATTTTTTTTCTCTCCCTTTTGGTACCAGGACGCCAGGTGGGTATTACCGGTGTTTGGGTGGTATCACCACGAGGGGTGGTCCATCCTTTGGCCTCCACATGAGTACCTGAGCATCGTTGGCATTGGGTTTGACAAGGGCACTGGGTGGTATTGGCTCATTCTTGCTAAGGACCTGGGGCTGCTCTTGAGCAGAGGGCTCCTGCAGCTTGGCACGCTGCCCCAGGGGCCTGCTGGGGTTCACCTCGATGCCCAGCCTCATGCGCCACTTGATAGTCTGCAAGGTCACCATCTCGTTGGTGGCCGTGTTGGTGGCCACCAGCCAGGTGGTGAAGCTCTGATCCCGGTGGATGCTCGTCAGTTTGGCCACGTTGCTCTCGCTGACGGGCACGGCCCACGTCACGCTGGGGTAGAAGTTGTCGTTCATGCTGATGCTGAACTTGGACTCCTTCTTGGTGGGACCCACGATGGTGCAGGTTTCTGTCGTGTTTCCATACCAGGGATAGTTCACTCCATCTGAGTCACTGATGGCCTGGATTTTACCATCCAATAGATCTGGAAGCTCCCAACTTGACCTGCCATAATCAACAACAAGTTATGGATAATGCATTAGTTAGTTAGTTTAGAAACATGCAGGAGCTCGAGGAAGGAGCTGTGAACACATCCCCCTTTCAGCTTTTGCTGGAATTTGTGCCTTTCATGCCACCCTGCTGAAGGAGCTCATCCCTGCCACTAAAACCGTGTCTGCACATTTCCAGAGCATGAAAGTCTCTCCTGTTAAACACCACTGAGGAACCACCAGCCTGCAGGGCCAGGGCTTCCCTTGCAGGGGCTGGTGGCTGCCTGGAGTGCTTGAAAATATGTTGGTGTTTAAATAAGGCTGCAAAGGGCAGGTGCTCAGGAAAGCTCCAGCCTTGGAGGAGATGCAGTGGTGCAGGTGTCCTCCTGCAGCTCTTTGGCAGGGCTGAACACCAGGACTCCTCCAGCTCCATGTTTGGGATCTGGTGCCAGTGGGAGCAGGGCTCAGGGCTGGGTTTCTTCTCCTCACTAGTGCCAAATCTCCCATGTTGGCAGAAGAATGGGTGAGCTGAGTGCTGGTCCTGGGAGGGAGGTGACAGGAGAGCCCACTGAAATGCATCAAGTCAGAACAAGGACTCAGCTGGACCCTGAAGCTTCTCACCACCCCTTTCTGCTCTTTCTTTTCAGTCCCAACCTGCCAACACTGGTTTTCTCTCTGGATCAGCCCATCCCTCCCTGCTGCCTGCCTGGTGCTGGATGTGTCACCCACCCTGCTCTGGTGCAGAGGCCACTCAACAGCTCTGGGCTGGGGATGGAGTCACCAGAGGAACCACCTCAGCCAGCTCTGTGTGCTGTGCCTGCCAGGCTGACACACAGGGCAGCCTTTCCAGCAAGAGAGTGAGTGAAAACAGTCCCCAGGCACCTCCTAGTGCTGATACACTGATTATTTTTCATTTATTTTGTTTATTTTTTATTAACTTCCAATTGA
Source organism: Chaetura pelagica (assembly GCF_000747805.2). Taxonomy (NCBI): domain Eukaryota; kingdom Metazoa; phylum Chordata; class Aves; order Apodiformes; family Apodidae; genus Chaetura; species Chaetura pelagica. The sequence goes on along the minus strand of NW_009953489.1, from coordinate 5,318,714 downwards.
ATTTTTAAGATCAGATTTGCCAGTAGAAGCAAACTGCTGTAAATGCCTCAGGAAAAATGAAAGGGGTGAGGTATTTGCAGAGTAAAGGCACTAAGGTCCTATAACCACAGCCCGTGTGCTCAGCAGGTGCCAGGGATTTTAAGGACATTCTTTTCAAAGCCAGGCTGGGAGAGGTGGCTCCAATTTACCCTCTCCCAGCAGTTCCCAGCCTGGCATTTGCACTTGATCCCCCCCTGCCATGGGGCTGGAGTGCTGGGCTGGGCACCAGCCCCCTGCTGTGCCCTGGGACACGGTTGATCTTGGGAGGGGGACACTGGGGACACGCTGAGGCTCAGCAGGGTGACAGCCCCAGCCTTTCCTAAGTCCAGTGCTGTGGCTTAAAATAGCCCCCTGTGTGTGTGAGGGGGGGATGTGTCAGGCAGTGCTTCAGGACCAGTTCCTCCTCCTCTCCACTGGCCAGGACTGATGTGACTGTCCATACAGCTGTTCTGATTGTTAATTAGTTAATGACCAGGAGGTGCCTCCGTGTTTGTAACCACTGGCTCGTTGGCTGTAAATGTCTGGTTGTTGCTGGAGGGTCCTGTGGGGGTTTTAAGGATCACAAAGCTGTTATCTATATACTTCTTTTTCATGGGAGCAGAGGGGGTTCCTGGCTAAAATCCCTCCTGTGCCCTGGTAGGAGTCAGGTGAAGGGCTGCACCGGGTGGGAGGTGGCTGGTCTGCAGGTTGGATGGGCTGGCAGGAACCTGGGAGGGGGGCTGCAGGGCTGCTCGGGGGGGCTGCAGGGATGCTTGGAGGGATGCTTGGGGGGCTGCAAGGATGCTCAGGGGAGACAGGGATGCTTGGGGGGCTGCAAGGATGCTGTGAGCAGCAGGACTGGGGGGTAGCAGCTGCAAGGGTTACACAAATGTGACGTCTCCCCTCCGGGGGCTGCAGCAACCCCTCCTCTCCTCCTCTCCCCTCCTCTCCTCCCGAGCGCGCAGCAGCAGGCAGAGGGAGTCCTTGCCCTGGAAGAAAATATGTGGCGAAAGCAGCCAAAAGGAGATCCCT
>NW_009953489.1:5310739-5317625 GCF_000747805.2 Chaetura pelagica | reverse complement strand
TGCTCTCTGAATCGGAGTCATCCCGGCTCACCATCCCCCCCATGCTCTGCAGGGAGGGCTGAGAAGGGAGAAGCTCCAGGGATGCTGGAGGAGCCGAGGTCGAGCTCTGCAGCCCCTCACCTCCTCCCCATGCACAGCCCAGCTCGGAAACACCATCTGGGAGCCCTTTCTCTCCCTTTCAGCAGATGGTTTAGGATTACTTTGCATTCAGACAGTGGCTGGTATCACCTCGGCTGTCACCAGGGGATGAGATGTGACAATTTCCTGGAGGTCTGCTCTGTGGCTGCTGCACCAAGAAGGTGCAGCCACAGCATCTCTGCAGGTGTGGAGGTGCCAAACTAGGACCTGAAGTGCCAGGAGGGGCAAATAACACCCCCCTGCCTGGACTGATCCAGCCTATTCAGATCAGAGGCTGGTGGGCAAATGGCAGGAGGATCAAGCAAAGGATGCTGAGAAACTGCAGGTTGATCAAGATCTGCTTTGTCCCCATCTCCATTCCCTGCAGATGTATCTGACCCCAGACCAGTACAGAATTCCAGGACCTTCTTGGGATTTGCCTGGGGTTCAAATGAGAGGAAAAAGGTGGAGCTGTACCACGGCAGGTCACTGAAGGCAGGATGCTGCCTTGCAGAGCCTGAGAAACCCCACCACAAAGCCCAGAGTGTTCGTGAGCAGGGTGGCCCAGAAGTGCTTCAGAAGAGGCGTGGGCAGCAAATGGGGAAGAAGAAGCTGGCCTGTGTTCCTCTGGGGAGCAGGCTGTGCCTAATTCTAGCGAGTGTGGTTAACCCTGGGATTTCTAAACCATCACACTTCATCCCTGCAGCTTAGAGAGAAAAATGAGGCCTTATGATGATCCCATGACCGGAGCGAAAGCGGAGGCTGCGTGATGGTTGCTGGTAGTGGTTGCCCCTCTCCTGCTGCTTCAGCCAAGCCTGGGGGCCAGCCAGGTTAGTGGCCTCTGCTTGCACAGTGTGACGGTGTTAAATAGTGTGCCAGCAACTGCCCTTTTGGGTTATTTTGGAAAGAAGGCTGTGGAATGATCTGTGGCTGCATCAGCATCTTCCCGTGGTGGTGTCGAGCCAAGGAAAGACCTGAAAGTGCCCAGTAAACACTTTGCTGACAATAGCAGGGAAGTGGCGTGAAAAGAAACCAACCTATCCTGTTTCACAGCTTCACTAAGGCTGATCAGCTCTAAAATCAGTAGATTCTGGCCTGTAACACTGACAAGCCTGTTTCTGCCACTTCTGAAACCTTCAGAGTCAGGATAGGCATCACCAGGGACTGGGGCTGCCAACAAACCTCTCCTAACAAATGTCTCCTTGCTTCCAGGAGAAGGAACTTTGAGCTATTTCTTGTGGCACAACTGCAACTCTGCTGCTGCCAACCAAGCAGCTTTATGTAGGTTTTAGCTTCCAAGTTCTCATTCTGATACATTTCTTCCTCGTCTGTCACACAAAATGAAGCCCCCAGCTTATCCTGAACCCTCCAGATGGCTGCCCCACAGCACAAACCCAGACAATCCCTGCAGTGGCCTGGGAAGTGACAGCAAATCCACAGCAGCCTCCAGCCCTGCACATCCAGGGCATGTTCCCTTAACCTTTTCAGACAGACATGGGGCACTATTGCATCCTCAGCTCCAGTTCCTTAAAGCCAGTTCCTAATCAGTCACAGGCCAGATAGACTTGCATAACCTGGAGCTTTCCAACACTCTCCCTTTCCAGCAGCTCTCTGTGAGAGAAACCCTGCTCAGACACAGGTAGTGCTGGGTGCAGGTACCAGTGCAGGGTGTGGGGGCAGTGAAAAGCCTTCTCCAGCGTTTTACATCCCTGCTCCCACCTCCCTGCCTCCATCCCAGCACCTGTGCTGGTGACTGGCTGCAAGAGAGAAAACCTGATCTTCAGAGCTGCTTAATTTTAAATTGTCCTTTACAGTCTCATCTACTCCAGCAGGTCAAGCAATTCAAGCCAGGGTTACACTGAAGAACAGGAAGGAAATTTCAGATGTTGTTCCCCAGCTGCTGGAGGCAAACTGCACTGCTGTGGTCCCTCTGCCCCCATCCTCCAGCTGCCTGTTCCTGCCTCGTTTGAACAGGCAGTGCTGTTTGGTTCATGGAGTAAAACTAGCAGGAAACTGGCATTGAGGATGAAGGACAAATTTCTGCTGGTTTAGCTGAGCAGGCTCAAGCAGACTGGACAACCTGTTTACCTGGGCTGAGGTGTGCTCAGAGCACAGGTAAGAGCCAGGGGCCATGAAGGGCAGTGAAGCCTTTTCCTCTGAACCCCTGGGGTTCATCTCAGTAAATTCCCATGGTGAACTGACCTACCTTCACTCCCCATGGAAAACATTTTTTTTTTTTCCTTTGGTGAATCTATTTTTGATTGTATTTCCCCTCCTGAGGACTGGGGGTTTATTCTCTTGACAAGTCCATTTCTCTAGTTCATTGTGTCTCTGCTGCAGGGCATGGAAGATTTAATCTCACATGAGAGGGATGCCCAGTAATGTCAAGTGATGATGTAATGCTGCCCAGCTGCCCCATTGGCTCCTCCTGGGGAGGAATATCTACCTGAAACTTCTCCAGATCCTTGGCTGATCACATGCAAACTCCAATGTATTTCTCTCTCTGGTTTGCATGTCTCCATCTGCGCTGCTTCCCGCACATCTCCATGGAGATGAAGAAACAAGGCTGGATGCTGCCATCCCAGTGTTGCCAGCTAACGTGGGTCCCACCAGGTGCTGCACAACCTGCTGCAGGAACCAGCACCCACCCCAGGAGATGCCTGCAAGGACCATGTCCAGCCCAGGCCAGAGCTCTGCAGCCTGATCCTGATGCTTCCCACTGCACAGCAGCATCCTTCCCTAAGGATACAGGGTAAAACCATGCTCAGGGGAACAGTCATCCCAGCCATGGGGCCAAGTGGGAGCGTGCCCCAGTTCTGCACAGAGGGGGGGAGGCAGAGAGCACATCCACAGCCTCATGCTGGAGGTTTTCACATTCCCAGCAGCATCCACTGACTCACCCATAGAATAATACCAGCATTCACGTGTTAGCTGAGCTTTCATTATTTCCCTTTACATTGAAAAATGCTGCATCCAGCCCCCAAATTGTCAGTGCCACTTTAAACACGTATGTCTGAATGATCCTCTCTGCAGCTAACATCCCTTTAGGAGCGTTATGCACAGCTCCATCTGCTCCAGTATTTCTCAGCTGTTTCTATCCTCAGCTTATCCACAGCTAACAACTTCGGGGCATAAAAGTGAAAAAAAAAAAATTAATCCAAAGCCTGCTGTAAGTACTGATGCCCTGGTTGACCGACTGATTTGTTACTAGTTGGAGTTCTCTGTTTGTCCCTGGCCACAGGGACCAAAAAAAACCCACCCCAAACAACCCAACAAACTATGATTGCAGCAGTGTCTTCACCATGGGAAGTTGGGACACGAATCAGTGCAGCTCCCTGGAGGTCAGTGGGATGATGGTGAGTTACACCAGGGACAGGCCTGGGTTCTTTCAGACAGGTCTGTGTCCTTTCCTTCTCTAGATAAAGGTCTTCCAAGAACATCTTTCCCTTTTTTTTGCCTTTCCTCCCAAACACCTTTATTTATAGCTTTCAGATGGTGATAGGTCTATTGCAAGGGAGCGGAGGAGCAGACCAATTCCTGCTCAGGTTTGGGTAACTTCTTTTCTTTTTTTAAACATCAGTTAAATATCAATGAACCTCAGAGGGAAAAATCTTTGTTCCCATGATTTCCTGGCTGGTAGCTCCCCTGCAGAGCTGCAGTGTTCAAGTCAGGCTACCTTTTGACAGCCCTTAGCTTGTAGATACAACTTTTTTGGCCTCCAAGCATTCCAGCAAGGGAAGACTGTACCAAATGCTCATTTTAAACACAGGGAAGCTCAGATGCAGAGGAAGAAAATGATGTGTGGAGATTTGCAGCACTGGCAGAGCAGCTTTCTGCCCAGTCCTCTTTATTTTGGTGGTTATGAGCTGCATTTATGTACAGTGGGCTTTTCTCTTTTCTTTTGCAGCTGGTCACCAAAGGCAGGATTTCTAAATGAGCCCGAGAATTACACATGCAAATCCCAAAGGCCTGGAATTGGGAACATCTGAGCAACAAATTGTCCTTGCTAAAGATACGATGTTGGAGCCAAAAAGCCTGCAGATTTCAGGCCTGTTGTGAGTACTTTAAAAATCAAGATAAGCTGCTCTGCTCCCTCTCTGTGCCTTGCTCCCCGGGGTTTGCCAGGTGCCAGTTTGCTTCTTAAGGCACTTTCTGCTTGAGCAGAGAGGGGACGTGGGGACAAAAGGGGGGAATAGTCTGTCCCTTGTGGCTGCTCCTTGGCGTGCCCTTCCCTCTGGTCCACATCTTACCAGGCGTGTTTGCTGTGATGTCTGAGATGCTGAACTCGTGTCCTTATCTGGGCTCCCAGGCAGGAGGGAGGGAGGGAGGGCTGGGATGTGCGTGCAGATGTTCAGGCCTTCAGGAAGGCACTGCCTTAAGTCACTTTGTCCTGCTTTCCATGTTCCCATCCTCCTCATTCCCCCTTCCTTTTTTTTAAAGCCACCTAGAATGACCTTTGTGCTGGCATCCCCCTGACACAGGGCACTTAGGATGAGCAGGGCTGCTGAGACCTGACCTTCCTGTCCTTCCTCTCTTGCCCCAAGGGACCAGGCAGCATCAGCACCTCCAACCACCAAACCATCTGCCAGCACCAGGCTCTGTGGTCAGGTTTTGTCCCCGTGGCTGGACAGACAGATTCCCGCCGCTTTCTGCTGCACCACCAGCCTGCACCTGGTGCTGCTCAGCACGGTGAGTTGCAGAGGTGATGCTCTGGGCAGGCAGTTGGGGATCAGGTGCTGCTGCTGATTCAACCATGGGCCAAAGCCTGCAACAGCGCTGGGTGGAGAAACTGGTGGGAGGACTGGGGAGGGATGACTTTTCACTGTAGGGAGGTGACATTTTAATTTGACTCATTCCTGTCTCACTATGACTGTCTGACCAGTAATGTTGGGGTTTTTGGTGTGGCAACAGCCCCCTGATTCCCCCTCCCTTACATATATATATATCTATATATTCCCACCCTTACATTACTAACGGAAGGTAATGTGACATTTTCACCCTGCTCCAAGGTGATGCAAAGGGTTCAACTACCAGTGGGTTAAACCCAGGGTTAAATCCATCTTGTTCTTTCCCCAGGGGCTGCCTGCTACTGTGGGCAAAGCAAGGAGGGTTCCTCCTGTGACATTAAACATGCTCCCAGTAGCTGGTGGGCTACTGAGCTCCCAGCCATGGCTCCCTGCAGCAGCAGCACAGCACGCTGGGGACAGCAACATGCCACAAGTGTCACCCTTTGGCTTTCCCTGGGGCTGGCCAATACACAGTTTTATCCCAAAAGGGATTGGGAGGGATGCAGGTGAGAGGAGCTGGTTGTCAGGGGAACCCCTCGTGTGAAGAGTCTGTCAAAACAGGGCTGGCTGCTGTGGCAGGGCTGGCCTGGGATCTCCAGTGCTGCTCAGAAGCTGTTGTGAAACAGTGTTGGGTCCCTACCAGAACTAGTGGGTTTGGGTTAGGGCTTGGGCACATTCCCATTAGGAGAGGAGAACACCCACCGCTTTTAGAGGGCAGGGACAAGCTCTCCTGGCTTTTCAACGTACAAGAAAGTCCTGTTGAGTTGCAGAAGAGCTGGGTTTTAAAATCCAAACCAACTGGGTTATCATTTTTTTTTGGCTTAACCCAGCACTTCCCAACCAGGCCCCTGGTCCTCCTCACTCTTTCTTCCCGCAAGGCAAACGCACCCGCACGCGCTCCGGGAAGTACTTACATGCCCTGATCCCCGTAGTGATTGTAAAATTCCATGTGGCTGCAAGCCTGGATCCAGCCCACGATCCAGGTCTCCTTCTTGGGAATAGGGGGCACCAGGACCTGGGCAGAGGCTCGGAAGTGAGGGGTCCGGTAGCGCAGGACGACGCTGGAGGACTCGTCGATGCTGGTGGGAACGGGGTCGATGGAGGCTTTGACTTCAATCACCGAAATGCTTTCCCGGAAAACTTTGGATTTGCAGCTAATGCTCTGAATACAGCCCATGGCATACCCTGAACACAGCCCACGCAGCTCCCAGGGTACTCCAGCAATCCTGGGGAATATTAGGCATTGAAATGACCTGGTGCTAGATCAATTACAGATCTTCTGGGGTTGTAAGCTCAAAACTGATATCCATAGGATAGAAAATTCATCGTGTAAAGCCTTAATTTGAGTATCTGTCTCAAGTACTGCTCCTATTTTGTCGTTAGCTGCACTTCAGAAGCAAAAAAAAAGGGCCTTTTTTTTTTTTTTCTCTCCCCCTTTTAATGACCCGTTAAATCTCTCAGTCTTTGGGTTAAAAAAAAAAGGTCTCTGGAGCTCAATAAATAACAGTGGTGTTCTTAGCTGATATATTTAGTCCTTCCTTTCCTCAGATGGGGTCTGTCATTCAGCTCCAACCATGGGACCAGCCGGTATTTCCCTTTATTCTTTGGATGAAAAGCAGAATGTTGATAGACACATCTATATAAATAATGAAATAGTTTTTGAGCCCCAGCTTGTCACAACCGGTGTGGATTTCCACTTCCTGACTTGCAGTTGTTCATAACTTCCTTTCGCAGAAAAAAAAAAAATGACAATGAGAAGAGAAAGAAACGAAGGGTGGAGAAAATACCCCCTCGAAAAATAATAATGAGATATTTAAGAGAAAAAGAAAAAGTAGCCAAAATCGCCGGTGCTTGGAGGCTCCGCTGTCAGGGCTGCGGGGTTGGTTGGTGGTGGTTTGAGGGGTTGGTTTTTTTTTTTTTTTTCCCTCTTTTCCTTAGAAATAGGCGAGTCCATGGAGGCTCCCCCGGCGGGGCAGCGGCTC
>NW_009953489.1:5307550-5310308 GCF_000747805.2 Chaetura pelagica | reverse complement strand
CGCCGCGGCGCGGCCGGGTGGTTGCCGCCCGCCCGGGGGGGTGCGGGGGGGGGGTTCCCGCTCCGCTCCCCGCAGCAGCAGCCGAAAGGCAACCCGGGTCCAACTTTGCAGAAACTCGCTCCTCGCTCTGCTCTGACCCCCGGGCGCTGCCACCGCCTGCCCGGGCAGGGACCCCCCGTGACAGCGGGGCCGAGCGGGGGGCTCAGCCCCCCCGGCCCTGCCTCCCTCCCTCGCCCACTCCCGTCCCTCCCCCCTGGATTTTCGCTCTCGAGCTGCAGCTGTTGAAGCAAAAACCTCCTTTGCAAAAGCAGCATTTCCTCCCGCATGTCCGTGAATTGTGGGTAATGTAGTTTCTCGGTTTGCGGTGGGGTGGGGGGGGTTTGGTTTTTCTGAGAAACGTCTTTTTTTCCTTCTATTTATTTTATTTTTTAGTGTCACTGCAGTGTTATTGTCTCTAGCTTTTTCAGATTAAGATTCTCTTCTCCCGGCTGGAGCTTGGGCAGTAGATCTGATAAAGGGATGGGTCTCCTTCCCTGCAAACCCTGTAGCCCTGGGCTGGATGGGCTGGGGTTTCAGCAAGTAGAAATGCAAAGCTCTCCAGAGCACCCAAGGGACTCAGGAGTAGCTGGAATAGAGTGAGAAGTGTCTGTGGCCTGTGGGAAAGGTGTAACAGTTGTAAACTTCTCTTACAGGCAGGTCTAGGGGTACAACTGCTGGCTGGTCCTGCTGACCATCGTTCCCCTGGGGATCTGGGGATCATGGACTGGGAGATCTGAGCACCAGGGTGAGTTGTGTGTATCCAGCTTCTCAGCAACAGCTGCTGAGTGGTACACAGAGCTCTGGGTGTGTGTCCTCCCTGCCTAGGAGGAAAACAAATTCTAAATAGGAAACCTGGGGCACTGAGAGGTAAAAATTGCTTTCCAGTGCAGCAGCACAGAGCTAAGGCAATGCCTTTTAGGCCTTCCCACCCTGCACTCCCAGCAGGCCTGATGAGCTCCTGCAGTGCCTGGTGGTTTTCAACACTCTGCACTTGCTCTCTGCCCTGCAGCAGGAGGGAGAGACCGGAGCTACTGGGTGATCCTGACAAGTGAATGCCTCAGAAAAGGGAAGGCAGATCTGCTCCTTTCCACCCTCTTGGCAAAGGGTGGGAAAAAACCACAGCATATTGTTATGTTTTGCTTCCGCACGTTTCTCAAAGCACTGGCTAAGTATTTATTTTAAACTTCCTGCTCTCTGTGAAGGGCACAATTACAGTCACTAGCCCTGCAACAGACAGAGAAACTAAGAGCACACTCAAGTTCCAAGCAAGTCACTCACTATCACGTAGTACAAGAAAAATGAAATGAGCATCTCCAAATGAAATATCCAGTTGCTTCAGCAGCCTCCAGAAGGTGCTGAAATCCCTTGACATTTCCAAGGCACTTTCACACTTTTCAAACAAGCTCGTCACAGTTTCTCAGAGCATTATGGATCTGGTGAAACTACATATTCTGAGACTTTAATTTCAGTGAAGCTTCAGCCAGGTCTCGCTTCAACTTGGCTCTCTCTGGTGTTCTGGTCAACTAGGAAATTGCATTATCTCATTCTAATTAAATCAGCTTTTCATCTTCAGCTGGAGTTTTCTCTGGGTTTTGGTCGTGCCTGTCTCTATGGCTGTGCTGCCAGTGATCAGAGCAGCAGCACACTCCAGCCCAGCATGGCTGCACAGAACTGATCCTGTGCCCGAGAGCATGGTGCTCACTGGTGGGGTGGCTGGAGATGTGAGGCCAAGCTGTGCAAGAGAGAATCAGGAGTGTCTGGTGATGCCATGTGGTTCCTTTTGCTGCTCACTTGATGCCCTTGTCTGTGCCTTGTAACACAGCCATGCTCTGTTCTGGGCCCTCATGTCCTTCCAGATGTTTTCCAGGTTTACAGAATGACAGGATCTCCCCTTCACTGTCTCAGCAGCAGCAAGTAAAACCAGCCATGCTGTGCTGTGCTAATGGGCCTGGCTTCATGAAAATACTGCAAAATACTGTATTTTATTTGGGCCAAGCTTTCTTTTTTTTTTGTCCACTGGCAGAATTCCACCCAGGAATGCTACAGGTTTGCTTGCCAGCACTTTGTCTGCAGGTGCTGCTCCTCGGCCAGGTGCTGCAGGGGGCTGGGGGCACCAGAGCTGCCAGGGAATTGCACTGAAGGGGACATGACTGTCCCTTCCATGCCACCCGTGTCTCCAGCGTGGTCTGCGTGGCTGTGCTGGCTGCTGACACCCTGCACGGCCGTGGCTACAGGGGGCATTGTGGCCAGCAGCCCCCAGCCCCAGGGTCTGCAGCACCACGTGCAGGGAGGGTGGGCAGGCGGGAGGGGGCTCAGTTGGGTGAATGGATGTGGAACGTGCAGGGTTTCTCAGTCTGGGTTTGTCTGGGCATTCTCTGAGGCACCCCATGACCCCTATGGATCGGGTGTCAGGCCTGGAATAGCCCTGCTGGAGCAGGGAGCCTGTCTACAGGTTTTGCAGGGTTATTAATAACCCCCCAGGTTGGTGGCTGTTCTGTGAGCTGAGCGTGTCTCTCTGGCTGTGTCCCCTCCTCCATGGGTGCAGCAGGACAGTGCTCAGCATGGTCCCAGCACAAGGACAGGGGACCTTCCCCCCCTCAGCTCAGCTTCTCCAGCTGGGATCAGCAGTGGCAGCCAGCCTGGCTGCAGGAGAGACCAAATTGTTTCCTGCTGCATGTTTTGACAGGGGGTTGCTGCCCCTGCACCCATCCCAAGCTGC
>NW_009953489.1:5300186-5307498 GCF_000747805.2 Chaetura pelagica | reverse complement strand
CACAGCTCTCTCTGTAAGGCAGAGAAATTCCCCCCCAACGGTGTTAGCAGAAGAGCCAGGCACCAGATTCAATTAACTCCCAAGGCTTCCAAGGTATTTTTTTCCTGCAGTGACAGCTCCGGAGGAACATGCTGGGTAATAGCTCAGCATCCTTGGCCAGGAGAGATGAGTTTCCCTGTTTCTGCAGGCTCCTGGCCAATTTAACCCTCTGCTCCCCAATGCTTGCAAAGGAGCCCCCCACAGCAGCAGGAGAAGCAAGGAGGCCGTGCAGTGGGGGGTGATGGCTACAGCCAAGTGAAAGCAGTGTCACCAGTTATCTCCCAGTGATGGCAGGTGGGCTGTGATCTTCCACATGCCTCAGAGGGGGGCAGCAGGATGAGGGCAGGCAGATAGGGATGGGGTGCTGACTTCCCTGAGAGCCTGAGAGTGCTGGTGATGGGACAGGAGCTGGTGGGTGTCAGTGATGTGGCAGCTTCTCTGCCTGCTCCTGGGGCTGCTGCAGCCCCCCAATGGTACCTGAGCAGAACGGGCCTATGGCTTTTGGGCTGGGAAAGGGTGGCTGAGGAGGGGAACGAGCTCTTCCCCTGGGTAGGATCATCATCACAGGCACGGGGCAGGCTCCTGGGAGGTGGGATTCAGAAGGAAATTGAGCTGTATTATTTTCCTGTGGTTCATAACAGCGGGAAATAATGAGCAGAGTCCAGAGGTGAGGGCTCCTCAGGACCTCTGGCACTTGCTTGGCCCAGCATTGCCCTCACCTCTGGGCAGCCTGCCAGCTGGGCACGGGCTGGGTGCATCGCTCATCAAGAGGATTTTGAGAACAAGGGATAAAAAGCGTGAAGAAAGTGCACATATTTTCTTATTATCTTAGAAAGCCAAGAAACACCTGTCATTCAGCACTTGAGCCCCCCGGTGCATTTTGGACAAGCCTTTTAAAGATACCCAGGTGCCTGATTCCCAGGGGATAGACCTGTTCAAGTACTGACCTCTGCAACTGCACATTGTGTAGGCAGATGTCCCTGGCCCCAAGAGATGTGACTGTTCTGCTCCTCCGTGCAATGTTCATCTTCTCCACTTCTCTGTCCACAAAGCCTGTTTGCTTAGGAATAATCCTGTTCCTTGAGTGTGTGGGCAGTGTGGAGCTGTGACAGGGAAGGTAAGTCAGGGATGGCAGCTGGGGTGGCTCTGGCTCAGGTGGTTGCTGCAGTGGGCAGCTGTCCTTTGGGCAGGAGGAGCTGAGGTGGTTGGACTCGGTGATCTCAGAGGTCTTTTCCAACTGTGACAATTCTGTGAGATGGGCTGTCTCTCCCAGTGGTGCTTGGGGCTGAGATCCACGCAGCTGTGGTCCAAGGACTGTAGCAAGATCATTCAGACCTGTAAACTGGAGCTGCGAGCGCAGCCGGGATGTTCTCAGGGGTCACCCACGCTGGTGGGAGATATCTTGGGGGGGTCCCCCCCAGCTGCAGCAGGAAGCTGGCAGGCTGTGCACGGACAAAGTGATGGAGCACAAGGTGCCATGGCAGGAGGGAGAGCAGATCATTCCTGTCCTCTGCAGGAGGACACCACAGGGCCTGGAATGAGCCCACAGCATCCAGCCCATGCTGTGGGAAACCTTCCTCCTCCCCACCCTGCCATGCCCCGCTCCCCTGGGGCCGGTACCTGTGCTGCTGGTGGCATCTGCAGCTCCAGGACATGGACACCTCCTGTCACCTGCTCAGCGTGGGATCCGTGCTGCCAGATGCCACGGCAGGAAGGCAGTATCAAGGCCAGGCTGGGGGCAGGGGGATGGGAACTCATTAGTGGTGTCGCTTTTAATCAGGAGGCAGGTGCTGCTTCTCCTTGGGTCTGGGGACCAGGTGAGTGATGGAAGTGGCTGCAGCCTGAGCGGGGAGAGGGGCTGGGGTGGTGGTGTTGGGAAGGTATCCGTGCCAGGGAGAGGAAGGTGGCGTTTAGTGTGTCCTCACAGGGGCTGAGATGTGGCAGGGCAGACACATTGAGAAGCCACCCAGGGAAAGCCCTTTGTGGGGGGAAGCCCCTGAGTGATGCCCAGTCTTGGAGCTCTCAAAGCCCCAGGAGGCACAGCTCACCCTAAGGGCAACGCTGGTGGCTCTGGGGAGGGAGGGGATGTTGTGATCTCCTCCAGCTCTGACTTTCTGATATTGAAACGTGAATTGCAGTAGACAAAAAACTACATTTCCCAGTTTCCCTTGCAGCCCAGGGGAATAAGCAATTGGAAGATTTAAATAGACCAGGCCAGAAACAACCAACCTTTGGCATGAAGCTTCTCCCTCCTCTTCTTCCAATCTATTGGCTGCTTAACCTTTTTCCCTGGCACTGGAGTGGCTGCCAAGCCTGGCATTAATTTTCCTTCCAAGCTTGCTAGGCCCACGAAGTAAACAGCCATGTGCATTCCTTACTCTATATTTAACAGCTGCAGCCTGTGCTGGGGGCAACAGCAACTGAGGGGAACCTTTGTAGCTTCCCAAATTCACAGCTCGTGAGGGTGGGAGTGGGGGAAGCTTTCTGCAGGGAGAAGAGGGATTTCTCTCCTTCCCGGTGTTTGCAGAGCAGGTTGCACTAGAGACTGCAATGCCAGCATCCCAGCCACGGTCCAGAGCAAGAGACAGGAACAATGTCCTCAACAGGGCCGAGTTCCTCTCCCTGAATCAGCCCTTGAAGGGGAACCAGGAGAGCAGGAGCTCTGGCAGAAAGCAGAGCAGCCAGGCCGGGGCTGCTGGTCCCCAGAACAGCAGCCCCAAGGAGCGGAGGCAGTCGCAGCAGCTGCCCGAAGAGGACTGCATGCAGCTCAACCCTTCCTTCAAGGGAATCGCCTTCAACTCCCTGCTGGCCATCGATATCTGCATGTCCAAGAGGCTGGGAGTCTGTGCCAACACGGCCTCCTCCTGGGGTGGTGCCCGCTCCATGATCAACCTCCTGGGGATAACGGGGCACGGGATCCCCTGGATTGCGGGTACCCTCATCTGCCTGGTGAAGAGCAGCACGCTGGCAGGCCAGGAGGTCCTCATGAACCTGCTGCTAGGTGAGTGGCAAACCTTCCTTCCTGTTGGGAAAGCCCAGCCCTTGGTCACAAGGGACAGTGGTACCAAGACTCCTCCTCTGGCTGCTCCCAGCCACCGATGTGGGCAGGAAGCAGGGAGTGACCTTTAGGGTGAATGCTGCACTTACCAGCCATCCTGGTCCTGGGTACCATGGGTGGTGGATGTAGCAAAAGTTGTCTTAAGGGGGATAGAGTAATCGTGGTGACACCCACAGAGCAGGAGCAGGTCCCTGGTATTGTGTGGGACAAGGTTGTGTGATCAAGCCAAGGAGGTGTCTGTGATGTGCAGGTGGATACCAGCAGTAAGGTCTTTTATTTGATCTATGGTCATCTGCTGTGGTGGTTTGATAGGAGGGGAAAGCAGAAAGATTTTAGTCTTTGATCCATGGATCGATGCCTTGAGAAAAAATGCTTCCCATCCCCTTCTGCCTTCTGGACCAGCCCCTGCCTCCGTGGCTCAGCCACCGCGGGATGGAGTCCTGACTCCTTCCCTGCTGTGCTTTGATCTCACATCCTCCTTCCCATGAGGACCTTTCTTGCTGCTGTCCCCGTTTCCATGTGCTAATTTGACCCAGAGGCCACACAGACAGGCTGGCATCTTTCTGTCTCTCCTGCCAGTCCTTTCCTGTGCAGTTGACCACTGTGTCCTTGTTTCTGGAGGTTGGGATGTTTTGAAGGAGTTGCCTTCTCAGTTGAGCAGGGCCCATCCTACCCAGGTGGAGTCATGTCCCACCAGGGACCAGGCTGAGCCCTGGGTGTGACTTGCCTTAGGTCCTGACCCCAACCCACCACGTCCACCTGAGGACCTTGCTTTCCTTTTTCTTCTGCCTCGGGCACAGGGCCCCGTTACTGTACATTCCTTTTTGGCTAATGACCAGCTCCTCTGGCTGGGATCAGCCCGAGTGTTAAAAACCAGCAATTAGAGCTCCTGCTTTGGGTTGGTAAGAGAAATCAGAAACATTGGATTTAGGCCTTTGCTTCTCAGGGAGCCTTTTGAGAGGACAGAGGGACGTTTGATTGCAGAGGCACCTCAGGGAAGGGACATCCTGTCTGCAGGTGCCAACTGCAACGTGATGTGGGCTCTTCAACATGGCCCTGGGTTTGTTTTTCCACAAGTTCATCCATCGCAGAGGGCAAAGGTTGCACTGGACGGGCTTGAGAAGCACAGTGGTAGCTGCCTTTTCTCACCTCTGCCTTTGAAAGAGACTGTCCTCGTGCAGTGACATCCCATGAAGGGAGGCTGTGGTGGGGAAGAAGCCAGAATAGCTCGGCGTGAAGCAGAGCCAGGCAATGTCAGCAGTTCTGCCAGGAGCTCCTTGGGGCACCAGGTCAACCTCACACTGTTTGAAAGGGCACAAGGATGAAATAGGAGGTGACTGACATCAACCAGCACAGCTTCCAGGTGCCTCTTGACCCAAGAGCCTTTTGACTGTTTTGGAACCTGAAAAACCACCTCTTCCAATCCAAAATATTTGAGATTTTTTTTCAAGAGCTAATGCCACCTTCAGTTCAGAAACAAGAAAGGTTTTCTTGCACTTCTGTTGCCATCTGAGGAGGCCAAAGGCAAAGCCACCTCCAGGTCATGTTGGAAATTTTACTACCTGGTGGTTGCTGGGGGAGCTCAGCCCAGCACCACTGCCTGCACCTCCAGGTCTCCTGAGCCCAAACATGCTGCCTGGGGAGAACTCAAGGGGTTGCTGATAATCTTGCTTCCCTGCCTAGAAGCACTATTCTCACCCTTCTTCTCTGCCTGCCAAGAGAGAAAGTAGTTAAATAGTGTGAAGGTCTAGTTCACAACATGACTTGTCAGCTCCATAGGTCTGGCAGCTTCCAAAGAGCTCCACTTTGTCCTCCAAGTAGACAACACTGACTGATGGGACTGAACAAGGTGCCCTGAGCCTCTCTTGTGAGAGCTTGCTCAGCAGGACTTGTTCCCACAGAGCAGATCTCTGCTTGTGAGATGTTCCCTTGTGAGCAGGACTCACATTCCCACAGAGCAGATCTCTGCTGGGAATGTGGCCTTGGTTTGATATTTAAGATTGCAGTCAGGAACTTGAATATCCAAGTAGCTGCTGCTGTAACAGCTGCATTGCTGCTGGAGGAGGGAGCCTGGCTGGGGATCACAGGGCTGGTGGACCTAGACAGATCCCATGAGAACTGGGGTCTTGTGTAGACAGGAAGGGCATGGCACAGGTGCTGCATCTGGCATCCTTGGTCCCTCTTGCTGCTGGATTCCTGTGGTTCAGAACCATCAGGATGTGGTGTGAAGTCCTCCTGGATAGGGACAGGTCAAAGGGAAAGGAACCTGCTAGTGCTTCCCTGGTCTCCTGGAAAGAGGGAAGCAGGGAAGTTGGGGTTGTCTACAGTACCCCTTCCTCCCCTCCCCTGGCTCTCCTCCCTTCCCCCCCAGCTTGCTGAGAGTTTGATACATCAAGCAGCATTTCTGATGCAGTCTCTGGGCAGGGAGCCAGCCCATCATAGAGCACTTGTTTAGGATTTGCAATCAGGTTTTCAAGGCGATGAGACAGGAGACTGCTGAAATGGGACCAGGAACCTGGCAGAAGCATCACTGCAGATGGAGGGGGGCACTTGTACCCAAGGAGCTCTTGGCAGGAGCTTTGCCAACAGACACGGGAGCATTTCAGGTGAGGGGGCCTGACCCTGGGATGCTCCATCCATCCCGAGTGCAGATGTTGATTAGCAACCCCAAGCCATGTTCTCCTTCCATGTTTATCATCTGTGATGGAATTTATTGATTCTCCTCATCGTAATCTCTTCCAGCAAATGCCAAACAGCCAGAGGAGCACACTCACAGCCTGTTACTGAAAAGATGGAAGAAATCAGATAACTGTGCCTACTGTAAAAATTCCTCTGCCAGAATGTGCTTTCAGGAAGACTCTCTCAGCATTTCCAGCCCTGGCTGTTGAGGAGCCAGGAAGAAATTCTGCACAACACCCCCCACACCCCCACCCCCCCCATCCAAATGAGAGACTCATAACTTGGGAAACTCTCCCAACTTTAGAGTTAATTTTATTCATCTGATGCTGCTGGAACTTTCAGGACTGTTCAAGCTTTTCTCTGCAATCACAAGGAATGAACATGAAAACTGAGATGCTTAGGAAGCCATTTGAACTCTGCAATTGGGCTTTTGGGGGGAAAACAGATATAAAACTGTCACTAAAATTCCCAGATCTGCTCCAGAATCAGAGAGAAACTCCATTAGGCCCTGGGGGACGCAGTCCCTCAGTTTCTGGTTCTGATCCATCTGGTGAGGATATGACTCCAAATTTAGTGATTCATTGACTGCAAAGGCAGCAAAGAACATTTGGATCATTGATCTTACCCACGGCAAAATACAGGCTGTAGCACATCCCTTAATTTATTCCTGTTCAATTTGTTAAGGGAAAAAACCCAAACACTCAATTTGATGTACAATTACAAGGGAGGGTGAACTTGTCAGAACCATTTCTATATTACTGCAGTGGTAGATATTCTCACCAGCCCCTTGCTTTTAGTTTGACTCTCCTCTTCCCTCCATTCCACCCACTTACCCTTGTCTCTTCAGCTCTTTTAGCCAACATCTCTTCTGCCTTTCAATATTTTGGATAGTCCTCAAGTCATTTATTCATCTCCTATTTATTAAGCTGAATGGGTTGATCTCATGAGACTGATGGTTTTTCAGGTTCAGGCACCTTCTTGGTGTGGTGGGGATGGAATATGATCATCTACCCAAAGTGGTTGCTGTGGTGAAGTCCACCTATGGTGTTTAGAGCTAAATCACCACTTTGTTTAGTAATCTGCAGTCCAGCCATGTGCCTTTGCTGTCAGGGGATACCTGCTTGCTTAACCCCTGCTCATGAAATATTTATCTGTACTTGGTTTGAAATACCAACCATTAACCAGTTCTGGTTTGGTCATGGCTTCCTGAAACAGGGATTCAGATGAAGAGAAAGCAAGCCCTGGTCTTCTCGTTGCCTGTTGTGTCCCCTGTGTCCAGCTGCTGTCTCAGTGACACAGGTCCCAGTCCTCATCCATCACCAGCTGGCTCTGCATCCTGCTTCTGAGGGGTGGGTTGGTTCTTTGGGGCTGTCACTAAGCATTTATGGCCACCAAGTGAAGCAGGGCCATGGGGTAGGGATGTATCATTGGGAGCAGCATGGCAGGAGGAGGGTGGGTGGCTTGACACAGGAGGAGGAGAGGAGGGGGGCCCAGGTCACTTCTGCACTCCTGAAGGTCAGCCGGAAGGCAGTTCTT
>NW_009953489.1:5290534-5298814 GCF_000747805.2 Chaetura pelagica | reverse complement strand
TGACCACTGTGTCCTTGTTTCTGGAGGTTGGGATGTTTTGAAGGAGTTGCCTTCTCAGTTGAGCAGGGCCCATCCTACCCAGGTGGAGTCATGTCCCACCAGGGACCAGGCTGAGCCCTGGGTGTGACTTGCCTTAGGTCCTGACCCCAACCCACCACGTCCACCTGAGGACCTTGCTTTCCTTTTTCTTCTGCCTCGGGCACAGGGCCCCGTTACTGTACATTCCTTTTTGGCTAATGACCAGCTCCTCTGGCTGGGATCAGCCCGAGTGTTAAAAACCAGCAATTAGAGCTCCTGCTTTGGGTTGGTAAGAGAAATCAGAAACATTGGATTTAGGCCTTTGCTTCTCAGGGAGCCTTTTGAGAGGACAGAGGGACGTTTGATTGCAGAGGCACCTCAGGGAAGGGACATCCTGTCTGCAGGTGCCAACTGCAACGTGATGTGGGCTCTTCAACATGGCCCTGGGTTTGTTTTTCCACAAGTTCATCCATCGCAGAGGGCAAAGGTTGCACTGGACGGGCTTGAGAAGCACAGTGGTAGCTGCCTTTTCTCACCTCTGCCTTTGAAAGAGACTGTCCTCGTGCAGTGACATCCCATGAAGGGAGGCTGTGGTGGGGAAGAAGCCAGAATAGCTCGGCGTGAAGCAGAGCCAGGCAATGTCAGCAGTTCTGCCAGGAGCTCCTTGGGGCACCAGGTCAACCTCACACTGTTTGAAAGGGCACAAGGATGAAATAGGAGGTGACTGACATCAACCAGCACAGCTTCCAGGTGCCTCTTGACCCAAGAGCCTTTTGACTGTTTTGGAACCTGAAAAACCACCTCTTCCAATCCAAAATATTTGAGATTTTTTTTCAAGAGCTAATGCCACCTTCAGTTCAGAAACAAGAAAGGTTTTCTTGCACTTCTGTTGCCATCTGAGGAGGCCAAAGGCAAAGCCACCTCCAGGTCATGTTGGAAATTTTACTACCTGGTGGTTGCTGGGGGAGCTCAGCCCAGCACCACTGCCTGCACCTCCAGGTCTCCTGAGCCCAAACATGCTGCCTGGGGAGAACTCAAGGGGTTGCTGATAATCTTGCTTCCCTGCCTAGAAGCACTATTCTCACCCTTCTTCTCTGCCTGCCAAGAGAGAAAGTAGTTAAATAGTGTGAAGGTCTAGTTCACAACATGACTTGTCAGCTCCATAGGTCTGGCAGCTTCCAAAGAGCTCCACTTTGTCCTCCAAGTAGACAACACTGACTGATGGGACTGAACAAGGTGCCCTGAGCCTCTCTTGTGAGAGCTTGCTCAGCAGGACTTGTTCCCACAGAGCAGATCTCTGCTTGTGAGATGTTCCCTTGTGAGCAGGACTCACATTCCCACAGAGCAGATCTCTGCTGGGAATGTGGCCTTGGTTTGATATTTAAGATTGCAGTCAGGAACTTGAATATCCAAGTAGCTGCTGCTGTAACAGCTGCATTGCTGCTGGAGGAGGGAGCCTGGCTGGGGATCACAGGGCTGGTGGACCTAGACAGATCCCATGAGAACTGGGGTCTTGTGTAGACAGGAAGGGCATGGCACAGGTGCTGCATCTGGCATCCTTGGTCCCTCTTGCTGCTGGATTCCTGTGGTTCAGAACCATCAGGATGTGGTGTGAAGTCCTCCTGGATAGGGACAGGTCAAAGGGAAAGGAACCTGCTAGTGCTTCCCTGGTCTCCTGGAAAGAGGGAAGCAGGGAAGTTGGGGTTGTCTACAGTACCCCTTCCTCCCCTCCCCTGGCTCTCCTCCCTTCCCCCCCAGCTTGCTGAGAGTTTGATACATCAAGCAGCATTTCTGATGCAGTCTCTGGGCAGGGAGCCAGCCCATCATAGAGCACTTGTTTAGGATTTGCAATCAGGTTTTCAAGGCGATGAGACAGGAGACTGCTGAAATGGGACCAGGAACCTGGCAGAAGCATCACTGCAGATGGAGGGGGGCACTTGTACCCAAGGAGCTCTTGGCAGGAGCTTTGCCAACAGACACGGGAGCATTTCAGGTGAGGGGGCCTGACCCTGGGATGCTCCATCCATCCCGAGTGCAGATGTTGATTAGCAACCCCAAGCCATGTTCTCCTTCCATGTTTATCATCTGTGATGGAATTTATTGATTCTCCTCATCGTAATCTCTTCCAGCAAATGCCAAACAGCCAGAGGAGCACACTCACAGCCTGTTACTGAAAAGATGGAAGAAATCAGATAACTGTGCCTACTGTAAAAATTCCTCTGCCAGAATGTGCTTTCAGGAAGACTCTCTCAGCATTTCCAGCCCTGGCTGTTGAGGAGCCAGGAAGAAATTCTGCACAACACCCCCCACACCCCCCCCATCCAAATGAGAGACTCATAACTTGGGAAACTCTCCCAACTTTAGAGTTAATTTTATTCATCTGATGCTGCTGGAACTTTCAGGACTGTTCAAGCTTTTCTCTGCAATCACAAGGAATGAACATGAAAACTGAGATGCTTAGGAAGCCATTTGAACTCTGCAATTGGGCTTTTGGGGGGAAAACAGATATAAAACTGTCACTAAAATTCCCAGATCTGCTCCAGAATCAGAGAGAAACTCCATTAGGCCCTGGGGGACGCAGTCCCTCAGTTTCTGGTTCTGATCCATCTGGTGAGGATATGACTCCAAATTTAGTGATTCATTGACTGCAAAGGCAGCAAAGAACATTTGGATCATTGATCTTACCCACGGCAAAATACAGGCTGTAGCACATCCCTTAATTTATTCCTGTTCAATTTGTTAAGGGAAAAAACCCAAACACTCAATTTGATGTACAATTACAAGGGAGGGTGAGCTTGTCAGAACCATTTCTATATTACTGCAGTGGTAGATATTCTCACCAGCCCCTTGCTTTTAGTTTGACTCTCCTCTTCCCTCCATTCCACCCACTTACCCTTGTCTCTTCAGCTCTTTTAGCCAACATCTCTTCTGCCTTTCAATATTTTGGATAGTCCTCAAGTCATTTATTCATCTCCTATTTATTAAGCTGAATGGGTTGATCTCATGAGACTGATGGTTTTTCAGGTTCAGGCACCTTCTTGGTGTGGTGGGGATGGAATATGATCATCTACCCAAAGTGGTTGCTGTGGTGAAGTCCACCTATGGTGTTTAGAGCTAAATCACCACTTTGTTTAGTAATCTGCAGTCCAGCCATGTGCCTTTGCTGTCAGGGGATACCTGCTTGCTTAACCCCTGCTCATGAAATATTTATCTGTACTTGGTTTGAAATACCAACCATTAACCAGTTCTGGTTTGGTCATGGCTTCCTGAAACAGGGATTCAGATGAAGAGAAAGCAAGCCCTGGTCTTCTCGTTGCCTGTTGTGTCCCCTGTGTCCAGCTGCTGTCTCAGTGACACAGGTCCCAGTCCTCATCCATCACCAGCTGGCTCTGCATCCTGCTTCTGAGGGGTGGGTTGGTTCTTTGGGGCTGTCACTAAGCATTTATGGCCACCAAGTGAAGCAGGGCCATGGGGTAGGGATGTATCATTGGGAGCAGCATGGCAGGAGGAGGGTGGGTGGCTTGACACAGGAGGAGGAGAGGAGGGAGCCTTGTCCCTGAGTACTGACCTAGCTTTAGTCTGACTGGGAGCCAAGCCATGATATTCTGAGGCACAGTCCCCTGCAGAGCTGTGACTTTGTCCCAAGCAATATATACATTTATTTTAAATATATATATTTATTTATAAATACATATATATGGCCAGGACTCTGCAGTCCCACCCTGGCAGCTTCCCAGCAACACCAAACTGGGAGGGAAGTGGTGGGTTAGGAAGGAAAGAGAAGGTGGGTTAAGAAGGAAAGAAGTGCCTCCACCAGGCCCCTTGAGCCCCACTGACCCTGCTCTGACAATGTGGAGGTGCTTCAAGTGTTGTCATGCTTTTCTTTGTGGTCTGGGTGACAAAAACCCAGATAGTACAGCTGGAAAAGGTCACCAGGTGATGAAATGCCTGCACTCCCGGGCAGCTCAGAGGAGCTTGTCCCATCGAGCCTCAGGGCTCTGCAGCCCAGACCCAACAGAGAGGCTGGGGAGTTGCAGGGCAGATGGATCAGGCCGTGGCTAAGCTGAGAGCCCCAGGGGTGATTTGGGCTCAGACATGTCTATTTTCCCCCTTTTGTTTTCCCACTGTGAGGCTGGGCATCTTCTGAGCTGGATGGGGCAGATGCTGCTCTGGCAGGGGAGGGGAGAGCAGCTGGGGAGCTGCACCCTGCACCCCCTCCTTGGAAAAACTGGTACCTGGAGGAGGTTCAGGCCCTGTCCCACTCCCCTCCCAGCCCTGGCAGTGCCCACTGAGATCTCAGCACATCTCCCCAGTGTGGTGGAAATGTTTAAATGTCAAGTAACCCAGCATGAGTGACCTGTGCTGGGTGCCAGGGAGAGGGACCAACGCAGATGCCCTTTCCCTGCATCCAGCATCTAGACACAGGGCCAGCCTGGCATTAAATATCCCTCTTCATCACATCAGGCTGCTAATCTGCCTCTTGTTGTCCAGGATACAGCAGTTAAAGTCCCTGGTGCTTTGGTGGGTGCTGTCCTCAGCCTTCATCCCCCTGCAGCTGATGAGCTCAGGCATCTCTGAGCAGCTCTCCCAGCTTCCCTGCCCCTCCCCTTCCCTGCCTGCTTCCTCGGTAGCAAATGTGCACTGCAGGGCAGGCTGGCGACTCTGCAGTGTCCCTTCAAATAAAGGACACTCAGTGACAGGCTGGGACCCACTTGGCTGTGGCTGGAGCAGGCGGGTGTGTGTGTGTGTGGGGGTGTGTGTGTATTTCCAGGGATCTCCGAAGGGTGTCGATCAGATCTGTGGTCTGATCAGCCCTTTGGAACTGGTCAGTGTGGAGGAGCTGAGGTCCTGTCTGGGTGCTGAGGATGCTGTGAGCCCTGCAGCCATCCCTGTGCAGCCCCTGGGGAAGCTGCAGCAAGGAGGGATCCAGCCCTCCCGCAGAGCGAGCAGGAGAAACGTTCCAGAGCCTGAATGCAGAGTGAAAGAGAAATGAAGTGCGAGGGCTGTTAAATGGGAAGAGGGGGAATAAACAGGAGAAATGAGTCATCCTTATGTCTGTCACTCTGGGAACAGCTTCCCAGTGCCCTTGCCCAGAGCTCAAAGGGGACAGTAGCTGTTTCACTTGGGCAGAGCCAGCCTTGCTGGAGAAGCTGAGCCAGGCTCTGGCCTGAAGGGAGATCCTGAGAAATGGGTGAGTGTGTTTGCATCTAACACGGTGTGACTGGTGCAGTGGTTGGGAAGGGGAAGGTGGAGGAGGAGTGGTGGGCAGGGAGATGAGTTGTTGCAAGGAGCAGCGGGGCCATTGGGTGTCCTGCTCTGCACCAGGCTGGGTGGGGGTGGGAGAGAGGAATCAGATTAATTGTCTCTTTTTCTTCCACTGGGAAGAAATCTCCATGTTTTCACTTGGAGCACAGTTCTGGTCTCACCCTCCAGTCCTGTCTGTACAGAAATGACAGACATACCTGATCCAAGCCTCACGCACGCATGAGGTGGGATGGTCAGAGACCCTCTGAGCACCACAGAATCAGCCCCAAGTTGGGTTTGTTTAATCATTTGCTTTATTGAAGGCAGGAGGGTGTAAACACAAACCTAAGCAGTGCTCAGCCCAAGCAAGGACCCCAACATCTGTGGGCTGGGAGATGCAGCCCAAGGCAGTTTTCTTCCCCTGGCTCATCCCATAGGATGTCATGGGGCTCATGTGTGTGACAGCAGGTGATTCTGGGGTGCACTGAAGTTACCTGCACCTCTGCCACAGCCTACAGGGGCTTTGCAAGCTGCTGGAGCCCTTCTGGGAGGCAGCTGAGCCTCCCTGGGAGCTGCTCAGCTCACTTTCCCCAGCAGCACAAGCTCCTCTCTGCTCTCACCCTCTCACCCGTGTCTCCTCCCCAGGCTGTGCAGACCCTGCTCAGGAACTGATGCCAAGAGACAAATTGCCCAGTTCCCAAGGGCACAGGATTACCAAGGGGAGAACTCCAGGCAGCCTGTGTTCACACTCAGGGCTGTTTCTAATCATCTAGCATGTAGCAGGTCTATTTTTAGTTGTTGATTTGTTGTTGGTTGTGTTGTTTTTTAATTAATTGCACAATGCTACTTCCCACCATTTTTTTCCCACCTCCCCATGGCCACTTACCCCACTCAGCTGCTTCTTCAGCCAAAAAATAACCTCCCCCCAAAACACTGGAGCCTCTGACTCATTGGGTCTTCAGTGTGTTGTGCCATCTGTGCCTTTTTTTTGTCAGTTCTTACACCTAATAGTGCCACATTTGGGGAAGGAAATGGAGTAGGGGAGTTCACTTCCAGAGGAGTGAAGCTCTTCCAGCTGCCACTGACTCCACTGAAGAGAGGGTGAAGAGACTTTTGAAACCTGCCTCTTTCATTAATGTCAACTAGTCAAGCCTACAAACAGCTCATTTTCCAGGTCAGGGAGTCTAATGCCTGCAGGAGGTTTGGGAAGTTCCATTCAGAAGCAGCAGGATGGGACATGTGAGTTAAAAAAAAAAAAAAAAAAAAAAAAAAGAAGGAAAAAAATGAATTAATTCTCACTGTGGAGCAAAAGGAGCTGTTTCCTGGGAATGGTGATATTTATCTGGGGTTCAGTTTTGAGTGGGGCTGGGTGATCTGGGAAGCATGGGACCTTCAAAGCCAGCCTTGGTCTTTGATGTGGCCTGGGCAGCTGTGGTGAGGAGCACATGCCATGTCAGTGGGGTTGGTGTGGTCTCCAGCACAGGGGGACCTGGGTCAGAGCAGGCTGCAGGCTCTGCAGCCCAGGCAATGAGTTGTTGCCAGCTTATTACTGCTTTAAAGGGGTGCTGGGGCTGGGCAGAGGGGGTGTCCCATGCACACCTGCTCCCACGCTTGGGGCCTCCTGGGCTCACAGATGGGCTCACTCTTCATTCCTGGGCATTTACCTCCACCTTCTCCTCTCCCCGTGTGCTCAGCTCTGGCACTGGGAGGTTGAGTCCAGCTTGTGGCTCTGTCTCTGATCCCAGTCTCCCAGGCTGGGCTGCAGAGCTGCCCTGTCTCATCCCAGCAGAGCCCCATGGCCGTGCAGTCATGTGAATTGTGGCTGCAGGAGCAGATGATGCCCAGGGCTTTTTTTTTTTTTTTGGCTTTCTCCCTCTTTTCCTCCCCCCCCTGCTTTGCCCCCAGCACTGCACCCAGGTTGTTTTCCAGCTGCGTTTTTTTGATAACATGTTTACAGAAACATCTCAGCTGGAATCTGCCTCCATCTCTGGGGACACTGGAGGCTCCGACCTGGGGCAGGCGATGTCCCCTCTGTGCTCTCCCCCTCCCCAGCCCCTTGCAGCCCCCTGCTCCATAAGGCACAGCAGCAGGGATGGCACCTCAGGTGCTGCTGAGGATCTTATGGGAACAGGGGACATCCCAACTGTTTCTCCTTCCCTTCAACACCAGGCCTGGGGCTTGGCTGTGGTCGTGCTCCAGGTTCTCATGCCCTGCTCACCTCTCCCCTCACCCCCCCACTCTTCATGGGCTCCTACCCTTTGGTGGTCAGAGCAAGGCAGATAATTGTTTTCCTTTTCTTATTAATAGATATGAAATGCCTGCCCAGGGGGCTCACTTTCAGCTCATTTACTGTGCATCTGATGCCAGATGTTGGCTATTTACAATGCCAAGGTGATCTCTGATACTAAAATTGTCACAGGCAGAGAAGACTTGCTCTTTGGCTTTGTGCTTTAAGGAATTTTCAGATGTTACTTGAGCTTTTTGTGACCAGGTGGTTTTGCAGTAGAAATCTGAAGGTTTGTTTCCCTCAATGGTGAGGTCAAAGGGGAGATTTTGGATCTTATTTTTTTTCAGAAAAAAAATGTGAAAGGAGCAATGGGCAAGGGCTAAACCTTCATTTGCTCTTGTAAAGCCAGTGCCACCTGGATTTTAAATCCAAGGCTGCCTGTGTTGTGAATATAATGTGTGGATCTGGGGGAGAGGTGTGGTTAAAAAAAAATATAGAAAATGCTTAAAATGAATATTTCTTGCTGCTCACATCTGGGCCCTGGGTCTGGTGGCACTGTCAGCTCTGCTGTGCCTCTGACAGCCCTGCCAGTGTTGTGCCAGTGCAGGCTGGTAAATCAGCTGCAGGCTCCCTGCTGTGGTCTCTGTTTCCTCCAGCCCCCAGTTGTTCTGGCCTGAAGGATTTGCATGTCTCTGCAGCAGAGGGTCAGGGGAAGGGGCAGATCAAGGTGCTGGTTTGCAGGTGGCTGGGGCTGCTCTGGTGGCTGCAAAGCCAAAGGGCTTGGGATGCAG
>NW_009953489.1:5288237-5289161 GCF_000747805.2 Chaetura pelagica | reverse complement strand
GGCTCGGGGGGCTGCAAGGCAAAAGGGTTGGGGACCCAGCCGCTCTGGGAGGCAGCAGGCTGCCTTCCCCGGCTCAGAAACACCCACCTGCAGCTGGACCCGCCAGGGGATGCCCAGGGGAAAAGTGACCCCGTGGCTGAGCCCAGCTGAGCAGGGAGGATTTGCTTTGCATTGAGCTGCAGCAGAAAAGGTGTGGGTGAGTGGGTGAGTGGGAGGGGAAAGCCAGCGAGCCGCAGTCCGAGCGGGTATGTAGGTCAAGGAATTTGCAAAGGAATAAGGTCCGGACCGGAGCTGCTGAGCGGGGGGACCCCCCTGTGCCTGGGGCAGGGCAGGGCAGGCTGCTGGGGCTGCCTGATAAGGGAGTCGTTTCCTGGAAGGCACAGAAAGCGCAGGGGGAAGTGGCAGAAAAAGCACCAGGGATCTTTGGGGTTTTGTTGTTTGGTTTGTTGGGTTTGTTTTTTTTTTCTCTTTCTTTCAACGGCAAATGAGCCCCCGGGTTTGATGCTGTCGTGCCCTCAGGTCTTGAAATGTGGGCAAAGGAGGCTTTCTGTGCATCACTTGACAAAAATCAACCTTAGCAAGACTGAAGGCCCATCTTATTCATCTTCTGAATGAAAGAATTATTAAAACAGCTCTTTGGCTTTTTTTTTTTCTCCATGCTCTGAACACCTCCAGGAGCACAAGTTGCCCTGACATCACCTTTGGCCAGAAAAAAAAATATCTTGTAAGTGCAAAATCCTGGTGGGCCATGATGAGCATCACACGTCACTGAAGCACCTGATGTGTGTGCTGCTGATCTCCGGGTGGGTTTGGTGGGCAGAGGTCTGTGGTGGGTGTATTGAACTCTGTGGGAGACACTGGGGATCCTTTGGGGTGCCCAGAGTGGCTCCTGAGTCCTGGCTGGGGTCCTCAGCCATCTCCTAA
>NW_009953489.1:5287723-5288184 GCF_000747805.2 Chaetura pelagica | reverse complement strand
TTCTCTTGGCAGCTCTGGTGCAACATCTCTGAAATGAAGGCACGAGTCTGGGCTCCTGAGACTGCATTCCCAGAGCTTTGGCTCTCTCCCAGCTCCTGTCCAGGGTGAGATGGGACCAATGGGCGATGTAGCTCTGAAAATCACCTCCCAGACCTTTTCCTTTGCTCCATCTCCTTTCCACAGCTCTGAGAGCTCAAGCAGGACCTGGTGGGCAGGAGGTCTGGGGAAGTCCTGTTCTCCACCATCCCCACACAAGCTGCCCTGCAGATGGGGAAGCAAAATAGCCCTCCTCTAAGGAGTGAGGTTGGCCAGGATAAAGACCAGCTCCTTCCCAAGATGTTCCATCTCATTTCCCATCCCCACTGCTGCACTCTATCCATCCTTCTGAAACCTTGTCAGCTCTCAAGGAATGGTCTTTATCTGGGCCCAGGAACCAGGGATCTAGCCCCTCATGTTCCTGC
>NW_009953489.1:5276572-5287705 GCF_000747805.2 Chaetura pelagica | reverse complement strand
TGATGCTACATATATTTCCTTCTCATTGCTGCAAGGAGCTGAAATTAGTACTGTGACTAATTAGGAGGACTGGGAAAAAGCAGATGAGGGGATTAAAGCAAAACAAAATCAATGCTAGGAAATAGAAATGACAGGAGCTGTCGGCTGGGGAAAGGGGTGGGATGAAGGGGAGGATGATGAAGAGAAGTGCTGATGGGTTCACTCCTGAAGCAGATAGGGAAGAAAGGCAATTTGGTGTTGACACCTGTGTTAGAAACCCTTTTTCTTAATTGCATGGCTTTCTCTTTGGCTCGTTGTCTCTTAACACTCTTTTCTCAGTGAAGTCTCCCAGTGTGGTGTGGTCCTGCTGGCTGGGTCTGGGCAGGAAGGCAGTGGTGGACTTGGGAGAGGACAAGGGATGACACTAGAAAGTGCTGTGGGGCACCTTTCCTTCCACCAAATGCTCAGGCACCCCAGCACAGAGCCACTCCAGGCCAGGCTACATGAGGTTTCTAAAGCATGGAGTAGAGGATAGAAAGAGAGACACTCAGCTCAGTGGTTTGAGAGCCAAAAGAGTTTTAATTTTAGCTTTGTCAGTTGCTTTCTTCCTCCCCAGGTGGGCCATTTGCCTCTGTGGATTCAGTTTCTTCTCTGGGAAATGGTCATAATGGTACTTGCCTTCTCCACAGCTGAACTGGGAGGGCTAATTAACACTTGGATGGTGATCTGAGGATGAGGAGGGTTGCATGCAGCTGAACCATGGACACCTGGCTGGAACTGCACCCAAACCTTTATTTAAAGACAGCAACAACCCTTGACATTCTGCCTTGAAAACTGTCCTCAGCTCTGCTCCTGTCTCTGACCTTTCCCTCCCTGTCTCTCCTTTTGTAGCCCTGCTCCTGGACATCATGATTGTGGCTGGTTTGCAGAAGTTGGCCAAGAGGAAGGGCCCATACGACGTCAACCCTGGCTTGTTGGACTACCTGACCATGGACACCTACGCCTTTCCAGCCGGGCACGCCAGCCGAGCAGCCATGCTCTCCAAGTTCTTCCTCAACCACCTGGTCTTGGCCATCCCTCTCCGGATCCTGCTGGTCCTCTGGGCCCTCTGTGTGGGCTTTTCCCGTGTCATGATCGGACGGCACCACGTCACAGATGTCCTGTCTGGCTTTGTCTTTGGCTACTTACAGTTCAGGCTGGTGGAGTTGATATGGATGTCTTCTAACACGTGTCAGATGCTGATATCCATCTGGTGAACATGAGGGACGTGAGGCCTTCCCACTGGAAACTAGCAGATACTTCAAGAGTCTCCCTCCCAGTCTTTTCTACATGTTTGTTGGAAGCAGCTGTAACTTCCAGGAGTAGTTGCCATTTTTTTAAATGTTGCTTCCCCACCTGAAATTGAGGTGTTAGCAATTGAGGGCCATACCTGTGTCGTGGCCATATTCTCAAGACTGTGTTTGGACAGCCACCTAATGAAGCTTTATGGTGAGAGGAAGGAGCTCTATGTCTGCCGAGGTTGGGTGGTTCACATCAGCACCTCGCTGTGTCCTCAGGATGGGCAGCACCTGGGAGCTTCCCCAGAGCACCTTTGGTCACTTTTTTTTTTTTTTTTTGTGGCTAAATGATTCTGGCCACAGTGCTTTTTCTTTTTGTAAGCCCAGCAGTTGTGTCTTGTCCAGGGTCACGGCACTGCCGGCGCTTCCGAGACAATAAATGATCACAAAACTCCTGCCCTGTTTGGTTCTTCTCATGAGGGAAGGGGCAAAAGCCAGTTCAGTGTTGGCTTTGAGATGTGTTCAACTTGGAGCAGGTCTTGCTGATGAGGGTGGGCACTGAAGTGGTTTGCTTTGGGTCAGTTGGGCCCCAGTGGGTGCTCAGGATGCTGAAGGTGACGTGCCAGAGCTGGCCTTTCATCTGCAGCTCAAAAATCTGATCTGTGAGGGTCCAGGGGGGGTTTTGGTCTGGGAAGGACAAACACAAGCTGCCAGTTTCCATCCTAGGAGGGAGTGATTCAATAGGCAACATGCTGGATTGTGGTGACTTTGCTAAGCAGGTCTAGATACAAAGAGTCTTTTTCCCATCTCGCCATGGCCGTGATTTTATATTTCTGCCAAAGGATGCTCAGGTGGGAGTTTCCAAGGTGAGTCCCTTACAGCACTGACTGCTTCCTGGTGCCCCAGCACTGCTGGGGAGCTGGAGGACAGGAGGCAGCCCTGCCTGCACCCCTGCCTCTGCCCAACCTGCAGCCTCCTCACAGAGGGAAATGCTGTCTCTGTGTCTCACCTCATGTGAAACGAGGAGGGTGCTTCTGACCTTCCTTGCTTGCACAGCTGAGTTAATTGATGCCTGTGAACCAGTCTGAGATTTCCAAATACAGAGCGTGGTGCCCAGAGGTGATGTCATTACCTTCCCTTACTGATGAGTGTCCACCTTGAAACCTGTCTGATCTTTGCCCAGGTGCTGCCATGCTCAGTGCAGTGTCTCTGAAACCAACCACCCCTCACAACTAAGGCAATCCCATATTTTGCACAGAACCTTCCAGTTCTCTGTGGTTTCTCTGTCTTTAGAAGCGAGTTTGTTATTTGGCAGGTGATGGACATTACCAGACTCAGCACCTTCCCTGGTTGGATGCATCCTGCAGAATGAAGGTATCCCAGCATTTCTGTCCTCCTGCCCAGCCCAAGTGAGCAAAATGCACCTGCCTTGCAAAGCCATGGAGCAACCAGCCAGGTCTTGTGCTCTCATCTCTCCCTGCACACTGGGCAGCCTTTTCCTACAGGGGCTGCTGGTGAGAAGGAGAAGACTCTCCGCTAATGACTGTTGCAAGCTGCTAACGTTTGTTGCTCTTTGATAATGAATATGAAAAGAAGCTAAACAGAAAAAATCTATCCCTGGCACTCGTCTCCAGCTGGGATGTCAGTGCAGAGCCCTGGGAGCTGCTGACTTCCCATGCTCCAACTCCAGGCTGGAGCAGAAGCGCGTGGTGAGGAGACCAGCATGTCCTTTAAAGAGGAGCCTCCCGCAGGGTTCCTGGGGATGAGCTGTGGGAGGGTCCCTTGGGAAGGGCTGTCACGGAGTGTGTTCAGGAAAGGGGAAAGCTCAGGGTCTTCCTGGTTGTCGCCCAGGCTGGTGCAGCAGCAGGGGGTGGTGGGGTTAAGCAGGGAGCAGTGTTGTGGGTGGAAGCAGAGACGTGCTGCTGGGCCTGGCCTCCAGCAGGGTTTTTCTTTGCCAACCTCCTTCTCCTATAAAGACTTTTCTGAAGAAGTAAGATGTGGTGCTTCTTCTTTCTTTCTTCCAGGCATTTTACACTTGGCAGAGCCTTTCCTCACCCCTGGGAAGGATGGAGGCACGTTGCTGCAGCTCTGATGGCCTGTGTGCACCTGTGTGGCTGCAGATGGTGGGTACCTGAGGAGGCAGGGAGAAGGAGAGGACTTTGCCCTGACTGCTTGGTGCAAGACCCTCACTTTGTAGCTTTAGGTTTTAATGAACCTTTGCAAATAGGCTGGATGCATCAACAGCCATGTCCCTGGGTTCAGGTCTCCTTGCACTTGTGTTGTCTTCTCCTGGCATATCCAGGATGGTGTTGGAGGAGTTAAGTCTTGGTCTGTGCTGCTGTAGTCAGGAGAAGCTGCCATGGTGGGTAACATCAGCTGAGCCAGTCTCATCCCAGCACAAAAGCAAGGCAGGAGGGCAGGGAGAGGTGAGTTAGGGTGACTCACCAGGGGAAGCTGGGATTCCCAGGACAGGGCTGGTTCCCACAGAAGGTTTCTCCTGGGAGCCTCTCCCCTCAGCAGCCCTCAGCCAGTTCCCCTTCGCTCCCCCAGTACTTCAGTGCCTGGAACTGGGGTGCTTGATGCAGGGAGGGCTTGGGGAGAGCCCCACAAGGTGAGCACAACTCTGGGTGCAGAGGCACCGGGAAAGACCTGGCAGAGCTTTGCTTTGGCTGTGCCCACCCTCCCAGCACACAGCATCCCTCTCCCAGCTGCCTGCCAGTGCCGAGCGTACCGCTCACGATTACCCAGCATCACTGCCATGAAAACCAGCTTCTGTCTCTATAGCAACAGTGAGGGATGGAGGTGCCAGCCTGTGTCCTGAGTCCCTACCCATCCCTGGCACCCAACGAACAGAACAGGCTGTGGCTGGGTTAACTGTTATCCCCCATGGGAAGGCAGGAGACCCCCAGCCCTGCTGCCCTGGGGATGCAGCCACGTGGGCTGGGGGCACATGGAAAGTGGTGACAGGATGACCTGGCTCTTCCACTGACAAGGTGCAACCTGCAGGGACTGTTCTCAGCTTTCAGTCTGAGTAACACCATCCCATCCATCCTGCTGCAGGCTGTGCTGGGGCACCAGGAGGGATTCATCCCCCTGCTCTGCACTCACTGACATCCAGGGCCGCATCCTGAGTGTTCTGGCTCAGAGGCAGGGAGGCCACAGCAGCACAAGGGAAAGGACAATCTCCCTGGGCTTTGGGCTTTTGATCTGTGCAGATGCCATCTGCCTTCCAGGCCTCACTCCTGCTTGCAAAGAGGTGTGTGGGTGCAGTGTGCTTGTCCCTAAAGCCCTGCAGCCTGAGGAGGGTTTTCTCCCTCCTCTGAGGTGTTGGAGGGACAGGGCTGGGTCTCAGCCCTGGCAGTGGTGCAGACCCATGGGTTCCTGTGTGATGTGCTGGAGGCATCACCCAGGTGTTCTCTCCACTGGCCTCACATCTAGGGGTGGCTATAAGAAACAGCAGTGGGTCTTGCAGGTGCATGTGTGCAGTAAGCCAGCAGCTGAGGCAAATCATTTCTGTGTTCCTTTCTCCACTCCCCTGGAGCTTGTACTGATGCTCACACAGATGTTTGGCCCCAACTATCCTGGGTGAGCCCGGGCAGGATGCTGGGGCTGCTCTGTGCAAATGTCCACCATGGACATGTGGCTGTGAGGAGGCAAAAAGCCAAATGGTTTGAGGTCCTTCAGGATTGCCCAGGAAAGTGAGTGTTTTCCTTGAACCTTTGGACCCCTAAACTGAGCCACAGAGGTCTTAGCACAAAGCTCAGGAAAGAGTGCTCCTTCCCCAGCCAGGACACCTCTCCATCCCCATGACTAGGGCATCTTCTGCCTTTCTTTTTATCTATAAGATGAATTTTAAAAAGGTCCCAGAGTGCAGCAAGTGCCACACATGGGTTTGGGGGCTGCTGCCTCCAGTACTGAGTGTGTCTTGCAGGCAGGAGAATCTCAGGCTGCAGTGACAGTGATTTCATTTGTGATTCTGCTGCTTACAGTGAGAGGTCCCTCCTCCCCTGCCCTAATGCTGATTGCAAAAAGAGATTTTAATTTATTAAAAAAAAAAAAAAAGGGTGCCAGGGCAACAAGCAAATCTGGATTATATCTTTGGGCATATGTGGGAATCACAGCTGGAGTGTTTATTCCCCCTCTTCCCAGCCTTAGCTGGTGTTTTATTCCAACAAGCTGTTTTGTGCATTTGTAGCTGGGGCTGTGCTGAAATGCACGTGGAAAAAATCACTTCCCACATCAGGTTTGTGCTGCTGTCCCTGCTGTGGGGCTGCCAGGGGCATCCTCTCTGCTGTCTCCCAGAAAGGGGTGACTTGGGCCCCCATGTTCCCCCAGGATGAGGCAGGAGAGAAGCACAGGAGCTGGCTGGCACCCAGAGAAATCTGCAGGTCAGCAGATTTGGGGACTCAGGGGGAATTAGGAAGGCAGTTTCCCTGTGGTAGCCCAGGTGTGGCTCTACTTCACCTAGAGCTGGGTTTTCTTGGACAAACACACCCCTTTTCTTCACTCTGGGGAGTTTCCAATGGGGGTGAAGGGACCCACTGGCTTAACTGGCTCCCAGCAGCTCGGTGCAGCTGGGACAGCCCCAGCCCTGCTCCCTGCAGCACCAAGTCATACCCAGCAGCCACAAACTCCTTTCTGAGGCTCAAAGGTTTCTCCTCAGTTGGGAAGAATCATCTGTGTGATTTTTCAGTGAAGTTTTTGTATGAAAGTGATAATTAACCATGTCTTTTCCAGGTTATAAGTTTAATATATTGGGCAAAGCTGAAAGAAGTGGGAAGGTTCCTCCCTGTCACAGGCATGCACTGCAGAGGGTGCTGTCAGAGCAGGTGATGATGCAGATGGAAGATGCTTGAGCTCAGCTGATGCCACTTCCATGTGTTTGGCCATCCTAAATGAAGATGTGGCTGGTTCTTGCCTCAGCATGGTGGGATGCAGTCCTGGACTTGGACAGGTGGGAGCAGATCACCAAAGAGATGTTTGTCTTTAGTGTTGATCCAAAAGTCCTTGGCTGATGAGCCTATGTCTGAATACAGTGCTTGATTTAAGGGGTGCTCTGCCCCCTTAGGAGGGCAGGGAGGAGGTTGTTTTGTTCCCCACCCCACTGGGACTCAGAAACACCAAAGATCTCCCCACTCGTTCCCCAGGATGCAGGAGTCAAAGCGGATTAAAGGTCCCTCGGCTGATCACATTTATTTCATTATTTGAGTGAAATCCCTTGCAAATACCACCTCCCTCCCTTTTCTTTTTATAAAAATAGAAGGCAGGGAAGAATTGGGGATTGAGGAAAAGTTAATCTCAGGAATCACTTGAAAACCATTAACCTCTCCCAGCCCGAGCGAGGCTGAGCGGCGCCCGAGCCCCGCTGCAGTGGGGAGATCCTGAAAGCAGGATTTCCCCCAGAAAATCCCTGCTTCTTAGCGGGGGAGGCCTCTCCAGCTGGATGGTATTACGATCGCTGTGTTCACAGCTTGGCCATGATGAACTGCTAATTGTGGTGCTGGAACAAATTGGCTCAGGCTCTGGACGAGCAGGGTCACGTCTCGGCAGCTGGGACGTCCTGCGGCAAATGCTGCTGGCCCTGGCACCCCGGGCACGGGGCCATTGGAAAGGCTGATGCTCTTGCCTTTACCCTGTGGTTACTCTGAGCCTCTCCAGAGGATGGGGTGGGTCTGGGGACCTGGGCATTGCACAGGGATCTCTCCCAGTTTAAGTGTTTCTTGAGTATTTCTAACAGGTGAGGCTGGCTTCATCTCCCCAGAAACCACCCTGTCCTTGCAGAGTCCCCATCCCTCCAACACACCCACACCCATGGGACCCTCTCTGACTTTCTCACTTCTCCAAGGGCCAGCAGCCTTGTGCCAGACCATCAGCACTGGAAAAATCAGACCTGCAGAGATTAATTAAAATAAGAGCCATGGGAAGAGCTGCTGAGAGCTACAATGATGGATGTTTGTGAACCACTTGCCCAGAGGACTTTGGTGATGTTTGCTTCCAGCCAAGGAGCTGTGCAATAGTTGAATACACTTGATGCTGAAGGAATCAGCTTTTGACATCTGGGTGCAGGTCCAGTGTGAGGAGCTTTGAAGCACCCAACTCTGATGCCCTCTCCCTGATGGGATTTGCACCTTGGAGCTGTGTCATGGTTTGCTTCTCCTGGCTGTGAGGGGGGGTTTATTTGCTTTCAATTCTAAACCTAAAGATGTGTATTGATAGCATGGTAATGCATAGCTTTTGTGTCCAGTGCAATCCATAAAACATGGATTAATGGGAATCAGCAAATAGAGGAGCATGTGGAGGGATGCAGGGAGGATGTCTTGGGAGGGGAGGCAGGAGGGAGGTGGCAGGTCCAGAGGGGAGGAGAAGGTGGCTGAGCAGATTCAGAGGACTTCCTGGCAGGATCTGCTCCAGTTATTGTTCTGCAGTCCCCAATTCAGGACATTTCCTGAGCCAGTGTCACTGCAATGTGGGGTCTTCTGTTCCTGGGGGATCCCAAGAAGGGGTTGTGAATTTGACTGAAATGGCTGGGCATTTTTGTTTGGGTTTTTTGTTTGTTTAGATGACATACATTTCTGCACCTGCAAACAAGCAAACAAACCACAGGTCATAAGATAAAGTAAGAAGTGGCCATCCAAAGGAAAGGCAAGTTTTTCACTAGGTTGTAAATTAAATCCCCCCCCCAATGTGGCTTGTTTCCCCTGTCCCATCCCAAAAAGGAAGGTGATCCTTGGGTTAAAAGATGCTGGAGATTGCCAGAAACTCTGTCCCGCTCTTGCTCCTTGGTGATCTGTGGGAGATCACAGCTGGTTTCCAGGGACCCTATGTGCAACCCAGAAGAGAAATGCCCCATTTTGGGGAAAGATGTTCCCTCCTGCAGACTCCTCAGCCCCAAAACATTCAAAAATGTGCTAAAGAGGCAGCAGGAAGACTAAACCTTGCTCCTCCTTTTGCAGTTCCTCAGAGCAGGAGCAGGGCCAGAGGGATGAGTGAGAGAGGGAAAGCAGCAGGTTTTTGGGCACCTGCCTTGGATCGTGACCTTCCCTGGGAGAGCAGGATCATCTCTGGAGCTCTCCCTTCAACCACATGGGAAGATGCCTCCCACCCCAGGAGGAAGGCACGACTGGACTCCAACCATCAATCATGTCCTGCCAGGAAGGGCTTGTATGGGTTGTGGGAATCCTGGTGGGGTTCCTTTTTTTTTTTTTTCAAAGCCTCCTGCAATAACAGCAACCCTTGCTCAGCTTCCTTTCTAGATAACCTTTTTCCTGCTGCCCAACATGCTTATCTGCTGCAGACAGACTGGCAAGATGAACCGGAAAGCTGATACCTTATCTTCCCTTCTCAAGGAGCTTAGTTAAGTGCTGGAATGTGGTGCGATGGTAAATGATTGTTAAAATCCAAGTGAGGTACATGGACCTCAGGACAGGTCCTCCTGAGAAGGAGCACCTAGTCAAAAAGGAGACTTGCAGGACTACAGCCTTTCCGGGCTTTTTCCGTCTTTTATCTGCCAAAAAGATGCATCACCTAAAACTTAAAGTGTTAAAGTTTAAAACCAAAAGGCACAGACGGAGTTTCTCACTAATCTGTGAGTTAATGCTGCAGGCTGCTCCCTGCTCCTCAAGGATCACTGTGTCCCCATGATACAGCTTTATCTGTGTCTCAGTTTACTCCTTGCAGGAAATATACTGCTGGGGATTGGCCTTGCAAAGGGAGCAGCAAGAGTTAACAGTCAGCGTGTGATATCGCAAGGCAAGTGTTCCACACTCACCCTTTAATCTGTCCCGGTGTGGGAAGCAGGGAGATGCTAACACATCCATAAAGGTAAATGGGATTTGAGAGCTATCGGGCTAATTGAAATGAAGGGGGCTTGGCTCCTCAGACAGCCTGTTATGAAGAAATGAGACCTCTCCAGGGACACGGAAGTCAAGCAGAGCTTCAGCACTTCACTTTATTTCAGCCACTGCAAGTGGCAGCTACAGCAGCAGCAATTGCAGGCACTGGGGTTTGAGCACCGTGGCAACAGAGGGGCCAGGGAAGACCAGTGTGATGTCCATAACAGCTGCTGAGGAGGGGCAAGGCAGACTTATTTTGGTCCTGCCCTAGGTGGAAAAATAGCTGGTGGTGCTGGGTGCCAGCCTGGACAGAGCATGCTGCCAGCAGAAGCTGGGGTGCTCTCCCTCCCCATAGACAGCGTAGTGCACCCAGGGGGTAGGAGGGGGAAAAAGGGAACAAGACCAGGCAAAACCATGTGGGATCAACCCCACAGCAGTGGGTAAGAGCTCCACATGTGTCTGGATCCCAGTGCACAGACCAGTGAGCAATGGGTGCTTGTGTGCGTGCAAGGGGTCCCTGCACCACCACTGAGGGCCAGGCTCAGATTTGG
The DNA here is from genome assembly GCF_000747805.2 of Chaetura pelagica. Classification (NCBI taxonomy): domain Eukaryota; kingdom Metazoa; phylum Chordata; class Aves; order Apodiformes; family Apodidae; genus Chaetura; species Chaetura pelagica. The sequence continues at coordinate 5,278,066 of NW_009953489.1, read as the reverse complement.
GGATGGCTTTTGCTGCCCCAGCCACTCTTGCATGGTAGTTGCTAGAGAAACTGTACGTTGGTGATGCATGCTGCCACCACGGGCTGCTGCATCTGGAAGTTAATCTGTTCCACATCACTGCCTGCTTTTCCACAGTGATGCTTAAGGAATCACCATCCCAGAGCAGAGCTCAGCCTGGCTGTGTGATGATGCTGAGTGCCTCAGTGGAAAGGCAGGTGACCCTGTGGCAGCAAGGATAGGACACCATGATTTCTGGGAGAGCTGACTTGTCCCCTGAGGCTTTTCATTCCTTGCAAAACTCTTGCCATTTAGGCACTGCAATCTGCATTTGCAAGGTCCTCCAAATTCTCTTTGCATCTTACAAGATCCTTGGCTCCATCCCTTTGGGTAGCAGCAGGACACCAGCCCCACTCACAGCCTTTTGAGGGGTTACAGAGAGGACCCTACAGGGAAGCAGGACTGACAGCAAAGCCTATGAGACTAATTTTTCTCCTCATAATGTGATTTTATTATGCTGATGGGGAATGGGGCTGGGATAGTGGTTACATCCTGGCATAACTGCTCAGTGCTGTATGTCCCTGCCCCAGCCCTCCTTGCTTAATTCCTGTAGGGCAGCTCTTATGTTTTGGGGATCTTGCAGATCCAGTCCCCTCCCTCCATCCTTGCTGGGTGCAGAGACCATCAGGATGAGGCTGGGCTGCCCTGCAGATACAGAGAGGCCCAGAGGCACCCAGCTCTGGCTGCAGCCCCCACCCAGGTCAGCAGTTGTCCCTGTCAATGTAAAAAGTAGGAATGGGGAGATCCATCTGAGCCGCTCGGTGTCTGTGTCTTGTGATCCTGAAACCCAAGAGCCCCCCCTGACTCAGCAGGTTATTAATAACCCCCTGGCTGTGCTCCTGCTGCAGTGCCTGCCAGCCCTGGCAGGGCCTGGCTCTCCTCCATGGCCGGCAGAGATGCACATCCTGGGCAAGGTCAGGGGCTCCTTCTCACCAGCCCCCACACCTCATCCCCACCCACGAGGGGGTTTCTCTTGCTGAGCCCAGCGTGCAGAACTGTCACTGCCCTTGATGGGCAGCACAGCTGGGGAAGGGGGCTGGGGCTGGGGAAGGGACAGCACGAACCTCCTCACCTCTACCCGGGGCTGCCCCAGCACCTTGCTCTGCTTCCTGTGCCTAGACAGGGCACTTGGGCTCCCATCACTGATGAGGCTGTTTCCATCATGTGTGACCCCATCCCTTCTCTCCCTGTTGCTCTCTCATCTCCTTGTTTCCTCACTTCCCTCCCAGGGCTCTCCCCCTCTTTTCCCATCCCCTCCAGCTTTCTCACCCCCACATCCCAACACCCCCACATCCCCCCACATCTTGACCCTGCAGCAGCGAAAGGTTTTCACTCCACCACACCAGGCAAAATCCTCTTCTCACCCGGCGGAGCATCTACCCGACGCCTTAGACCACCGGGCAGCAGGTGAGCTGAGCTCTTGCCCCCCGATCCTTT
>NW_009953489.1:5267370-5276121 GCF_000747805.2 Chaetura pelagica | reverse complement strand
TTTTTCCAGCCACTGCAGGTGGCAGCTACAGCAGCAGCAATTGCAGGCACTGGGGTTTGAGCACCGTGGCAACAGAGGGGCCAGGGAAGACCAGTGTGATGTCCATAACAGCTGCTGAGGAGGGGCAAGGCAGACTTATTTTGGTCCTGCCCTAGGTGGAAAAATAGCTGGTGGTGCTGGGTGCCAGCCTGGACAGAGCATGCTGCCAGCAGAAGCTGGGGTGCTCTCCCTCCCCATAGACAGCGTAGTGCACCCAGGGGGTAGGAGGGGGAAAAAGGGAACAAGACCAGGCAAAACCATGTGGGATCAACCCCACAGCAGTGGGTAAGAGCTCCACGTGTGTCTGGATCCCAGTGCACAGACCAGTGAGCAATGGGTGCTTGTGTGCGTGCAAGGGGTCCCTGCACCACCACTGAGGGCCAGGCTCAGATTTGGGGATGGCTTTTGCTGCCCCAGCCACTCTTGCATGGTAGTTGCTAGAGAAACTGTACGTTGGTGATGCATGCTGCCACCACGGGCTGCTGCATCTGGAAGTTAATCTGTTCCACATCACTGCCTGCTTTTCCACAGTGATGCTTAAGGAATCACCATCCCAGAGCAGAGCTCAGCCTGGCTGTGTGATGATGCTGAGTGCCTCAGTGGAAAGGCAGGTGACCCTGTGGCAGCAAGGATAGGACACCATGATTTCTGGGAGAGCTGACTTGTCCCCTGAGGCTTTTCATTCCTTGCAAAACTCTTGCCATTTAGGCACTGCAATCTGCATTTGCAAGGTCCTCCAAATTCTCTTTGCATCTTACAAGATCCTTGTCTCCATCCCTTTGGGTAGCAGCAGGACACCAGCCCCACTCACAGCCTTTTGGGGGGTTACAGAGAGGACCCTACAGGGAAGCAGGACTGACAGCAAAGCCTATGAGACTAATTTTTCTCCTCATAATGTGATTTTATTATGCTGATGGGGAATGGGGCTGGGATAGTGGTTACATCCTGGCATAACTGCTCAGTGCTGTATGTCCCTGCCCCAGCCCTCCTTGCTTAATTCCTGTAGGGCAGCTCTTATGTTTTGGGGATCTTGCAGATCCAGTCCCCTCCCTCCATCCTTGCTGGGTGCAGAGACCATCAGGATGAGGCTGGGCTGCCCTGCAGATACAGAGAGGCCCAGAGGCACCCAGCTCTGGCTGCAGCCCCCACCCAGGTCAGCAGTTGTCCCTGTCAATGTAAAAAGTAGGAATGGGGAGATCCATCTGAGCCGCTCGGTGTCTGTGTCTTGTGATCCTGAAACCCAAGAGCCCCCCCTGACTCAGCAGGTTATTAATAACCCCCTGGCTGTGCTCCTGCTGCAGTGCCTGCCAGCCCTGGCAGGGCCTGGCTCTCCTCCATGGCCGGCAGAGATGCACATCCTGGGCAAGGTCAGGGGCTCCTTCTCACCAGCCCCCACACCTCATCCCCACCCACGAGGGGGTTTCTCTTGCTGAGCCCAGCGTGCAGAACTGTCACTGCCCTTGATGGGCAGCACAGCTGGGGAAGGGGGCTGGGGCTGGGGAAGGGATAGCACAAACCTCCTCACCTCTACCCGGGGCTGCCCCAGCACCTTGCTCTGCTTCCTGTGCCTAGACAGGGCACTTGGGCTCCCATCACTGATGAGGCTGTTTCCATCATGTGTGACCCCATCCCTTCTCTCCCTGTTGCTCTCTCATCTCCTTGTTTCCTCACTTCCCTCCCAGGGCTCTCCCCCTCTTTTCCCATCCCCTCCAGCTTTCTCACCCCCACATCCCAACACCCCCACGTCCCCCCACATCTTGACCCTGCAGCAGCGAAAGGTTTTCACTCCACCACACCAGGCAAAATCCTCTTCTCACCCGGCGGAGCATCTACCCGACGCCTTGGACCACCGGGCAGCAGGTGAGCTGAGCTCTTGCCCCCCGAACCTTTCGCTGCCGGGGGGCGATGCGGGGGTCGGAGCTGGGAGCTGCCACATCCCGCAGGATGCAGCCCCCGGGAGCTTCCCGGGTACCGGGGGGGTTTGGCTGCCCGGGGATGGGGGAACCCGGGTAGGAACCCGCCCGCTCCCAGGCTGGATTTGTCGCTCCCTCTAGTGGGGACACGGGAAGATGTCGCCGCATCCCGGGATCCCGGTGCTGGGAATCGCGGGGCTGCCACCCGGGGCAGAGATGCCCGAGTGGTGTCACACCTTGTGCCCGAGTTATTCCCCGTGTCCGAGTTATTCCTTGTGCCCGAGTTATTCCCTGTGCCCGAGTTATTCCTTGTGCCCGAGTTATTCCCTGTGCCCGAGTTATTCCTTGTGCCCGAGTTATTCCCTGTGCCCGAGTTATTCCCCGTGTCCGAGTTATCCCCGTGGGGAGCTGTGCCCTCTACGCTGTGCCCCACGCCACGCGAAATTCCCGTGGGAAGCTGCACCCCGTGCCTCGCAGACATTCCCGAAGGACTCCCCAGCAGGGCAGGGGGAGTGAAGGGCCTTTGGCAGCTGGATCTTTTGGGGCTGAGGCTGCGTCTCCCTGAGCAGAGACACGGAGCACCCACTGAGATATTTAGGAATCGTGTTAATAATTAAAGGAGAGACTGAACTCACCAGGGGCTCAGTGGGATCTCACGAGACAGAAGGGACAAATCCAGTAATGAGGAAAAACTGCTTGCTAAAGCAGGGTGTTATTTCATCAATTCTCCAAGAATCCTGCAACTCTGGAGACATTCCAAACAACGGCCTTTGCTTGGGGGCTCTGGAAGTGAATCTTGCAGCCCCAGTTCAGCACAAGTCACTGTTTCTGTCCCTGCACGTGTGTGTGGGATTCACACACTGGCCAGGCTGAGTTAATCCCATTGCAGATCAAAAGCCCTGCCAGTCAGGGACAGCCAGAGCCTGTTTGCTCACAGCAAGGGCTGCATTTTTACCAAAATCACTTATTCTCATCAGCTGCTGATAGTTCCCATTGGCAGGGTGAAGGGAGATATTTTTGAACTGTGAAACAACAGCTGGCTGACAGCACATGGAGAGGAGGAATCAGATGGTTGTGATTGAAGGTTGGAACCATGAACCCAAATGTGTCCATGAACTTACATTCCTGCCACATCTGTGGTCATTATGAGGGCTTCAAGATAGGAAACAAAATTATATGTTAGTTTAAATCCAGACTGCATGTTAGGCATTGCAAAATCAATTACTTTAAAGTACCATAAACCTCCTTCCATGAATTTGAAGAAACGATGGATTTGCCTACCCTTGTTTTCCATTTTGGGGAGGCTTCCCCCTCTTTGTCAGTGCAGGTCTTGTGGCTGACTCCAGCCTCAAATATTTGGCAGAGCCAAAGCAGGTTGTGGTTTTCATGACTGGAAGGACTAGAGTGAATGAAATGGCATTTTCAGAGGAGAGTGGAGTTTGTTGCTAAAATATCCAGATCAGCTCTGCAGAGGTTTGGCTCTGGTGTTGTCCAGGACAACTGATGATCTTCAGCTCTAGAGTGAAAGAAGACTGAGATCTATTTGTGTAACCCAGTGATCTGCTTATCAATTGTCATAGAAGTCAGACAGGTTGATCTCACACAGGCATGTGTTGCCTTTTTCAGAAATTCTCCTTGTGTTTTGGGAGATGACTTCTAAGACCCTACATTAAATAACTGGATTCCCTGCTGTGTCTTAATTATACATATTTTTTTTATTATTATTTTTTTCTAACCTCTTTGAAAAAAGGGGCTTTGACAGAGCAAACAAAGGTGCTAACCAGGAAAGCAGATGCTCCTGGCAGTGTTTGTGTGTTCTGGGAGAGAGTGTTGCATTGAAAACACAGGTTTTTGCCTGGCAAAACTTTAGTACTTGCACCTCCCTCTCCCTATTTTCTCCTCTTTTCTGAGTGTGCTAAAGGCTCAGCATGTCACCAACAATCTTGGAAGTCTTCTGAAGAACACAAACTGTCACACTGTGAGTAAGATGCATGGTGCTGCTTGATTTTTGCTTGAACCTCTTGCTATTTACACAACCAAGGCTGCGTGAGGACTTCAAAGCAGATGTACTAAGACTGAGCTTGGGCTTTAAAAGCTGCCCTAAGAACAGCCTTGCTAGCTTCTGAACAACACAGCCAAAGGAAAAATCACCAAGCAGAAGCAGTAGTCTTGTTTTGCAGTTACACACAAGGAAAAACTGAAGTCATGGCTGCTGAAGTGCCTCCAAAATACTTGCAGTATCAGGCAACTGGTATTTGGTTCTCATTGCAGGCAAAGCTGAGTGCTAAAACCAGCTGAAAGCAATTCACATCTTATTGGAATAATAGTTTCTTCCTTTTAATCAGCTCTGTTTTAAATGATTTCCTTTTTTAGTGCCTTAAATAGTCATTTTGGTTTGTCCTTCAGGCAGCCAGCATTTGCTCACAAAGAATGGTGTGGGTCTGCAGACTTTAAAAGGACAAACAATAGTCTGGCAAACAGAAATGCTTCAATGGCATCATTTTTATCCAGAGCCTGACTCCCACAGGCCACAGAGGATTCAAGTGGAAGAACAGCTTCTACCTAATCCAGCAGCTACAAGGGAAAAAAAACCCTAACTACTTGAATCTGCTTTCACCTGGGAAATTGGGGGAGTAAAAGAAAAAATGGGGGGAGAATAGCAAAGAAGACCACAGCTGGGGGTGCCCAGTCTCTTCTGCAGTAGGGAGGAACTGGAGTTGGTGGCTTTGTCTTGCCTTGATTTGGTGAAGAGTGAGAATGAGATCATCTTCATTTTTTGCACCCACCTGTAAAGTAAATCTTTGTCCATGTCATGGTTCAGGAATCTCGAGGCCAGAGGTGGATTTGACACCCTGTGAGCTGGTCAGCTGCTCCACAAATGCTGGGGAAAAACCTGAGAAACTCTACAAACAGCTCTGAAAGCAGAGCTATCCTAACATCATTGTGTGACACCAGATACTCCCAGCAGGTGCCAGAGGGGACCATGACATCAGTTAGTGTGAGTTCCAGTGAGCACACTTAGGAGTTCTTGCTTTCCCTCACCGCGTTGAACCCCGTTTGGAGTAAAGACCAAGATTCCTGGGTTTTCATATTCCTTCCCCATCCCCAGTATTTCATACTCTATTTCAGCCCAGAGAGGAGGCTCCAGCTTCCCCTCTCATCAGAACACCTCTCTACTCTTCTCAAAAACAACTTTATGAAAACATCTCTATTGATATTAAGTCTTAAATAAGAGGGGGATTAAATGTTTTATATTTGCTCTTTTTGAGGTCTAGCTTTCAAACATTTCCATGTATTTGAATAACACAGCATCATAGATGGGATTACAGAGAACTGCCAGAGCTGCTCATGTCTTCTCTCCCACCTCTCATGTATGACATTTTGGGTCCTAGGGCTCTGCTCACTTTGTTGCAAATTTAATTTCCCTGTAGCTGTCTTAGATGAGCTAAAGAAGTCAGTGCAGGAGAGACAACTGGATTTTCATGTTTTAGGGCATAAACCAGCTCCTACCTCATGGGATTAGGAGGCATGTTCTCCCATGGACAAGTTACTCTACAACTGCCCACTGTGTGTTTCTTCTGCAGGAGCTGACATTGGGCTGCTGTCTGAGTTAGATGGAAAACTAGAAGGACCAAGACTTGACCTGTTAAGGTAAATGCATGTTTTCTGTGTGCTGATGGATGGGGAACAGAGTAGGGTCACTTTGCTTTTTCCAAAGGGATTATGGAGTTTTGTGAGTGCCCGTGGGGGCAGTAAGGCTCTGTCTTGCACTGCAGGCTGAGCAAAGTGATTCAAAAAGGGCACAAGAGCATTTAGCCTTCAGTCCCCTTCACCGTGAATCACCCTGCACAATTCAAGCCATGCTCAGGGATTTATAGATTCAGAACAACTTTTTGAGGAATCTGTAGAATACAGTAGTAATTATATTATTTCTAGGAAGCCTTAGGCCACGAGACATTTCTGTAGATGCAAATTCTGCACTAGGGCTGTAAGCCCTCTGCAATGGATATTTTCTATTTGACAGGATTTTTCATTATTGGAAAGAGGAAGCACACAGCAGGGTTTCTGCTCTCACTCTGAATTAATCCTGGGAAGAGGAAGCAGGACTATTCCTGCAGCAAAAGAGTTTGACTCTCCTGTCCAGGGGATAATTAGCCCAGGTCTCTGGAAGAGGTAAAAAATCAGAGTAGGTGAGCAGTCCTTATAGAATGGATCATGTATAGAGCTGTGCACTGAACTTCATCCAAGTGAAACCTGTTCATCAATCTCTGCCCAAATCTCTTCTTGCTGTTGACACTCCTCCCTCACAGACTCTTGCAGGTCTAATCCCACTAGCTCTCATTTTAGTCCAGTTGTTTTGGTCTTCATACAAACAGGTGCAAGGTGGTGCAGGTCTTCTGAAGAGCAGGAATTCATCACCTTATGCCAAGGTTTGACGATGTCCCCATGGACCAGGATGTTGTGGAGCCACACTCTTCCCTTTGGTGGTAGGGACAGACCATGTCCTTTCATTACTGTGCCCAGCTCTGAACAGAGAAGAGAAGCCAAGCCCCAGTGCAGCCATGAGACTTGCAAGGCTTCGGAGAGTTGGCCATGGCACACTGTGGGGCACAGGTGGAAAAGCTGTAAGTTTGTGGGGGCTACAGTGTACACACCTGGTAATGAATGTGGAATTGCCTTTAATTTGTTTACTCTGGCCTTTTGATCTCCACAACAGGTTGCATTAGTTTTTTCTTTAATTGGCACATCTATTCCCTTGGCCTTGGATTGTTGCCTTGGAGATGCACAAGAGACCCTTGGAGAACTGCTTATTACAGCAGCAGGTGTGCACAACACTGACCTGGAGAAGCATGAGTCACTTGCTACGGTTTGGGTTGTAGGTGGCTGCATGAGTCACTGAAAGTGAGGGGATCCCACACTGTCTGGTCTCCTGAAGCCTCTTGGGTGCTTGTTGTTATTGTGCATCAACACCAGGCAGTACAAAATGGTCCAGTTTCTTCCTCCTCAGTTGACACAGGCTGTGAAGCAGCATGGTGCTGCAGAGTAGGGTGGCTGAGTATGAAAACCAGCAGCTGCATTCAGAGGCCCTCTTCAGAAATGTGGCTGGCCTGGAGCTTCTCTCATGGAGGACAGTGAGGTTTGTATGGGCAGGAAGCAAGTTAGAAGAGCTGCTTGTGTGTGTGTGTGCATGTGTGTACTTGTCTGACCAATGGAGAAAGAAAAACTAAACACACCAGACTAGCACCCCAGCTGCCTGAGTTGGTGGGAGTGGGAGTTTCCCAGTGTCAGGAAGGAGGGTGGGCTCCTCCACGTTGGGCTGCTGTCTCTAGACAGAAAAAAACCTGCCTGAGTTGGTGGGAGTGGGAGTTTCCCAATGTCAGGAAGGAGGGTGGGCTCCTCCATGTGAGTGGCTCTATGGAGAGAAGCAGAGGCCATTAGGCTGCTGTCTCTAGACAGAAAAAAACATGCTGCAGGAAAGATAAGATGAGACACCAAAGAGGCAGGAGTAGAGTGTAATACTTTGATATCCAGAAAAGGAGGGGATCTGACAACCAGATGATGGTTTTCAGCAGCGCTGGTGTGTCTCATGGTAGCTCAGTGCCTGGCAACTTCCATAGCAGTGCAGATCAACTGTAGGAACATCACATATGGTCCAGAAAGCTGTTCATGCATTTCCTCCCTCTGCACTACTCGATACCGTTTGAGATCAGATTATACCCCTCATGAGCAGTGATTTAGGTGCCAGGCCTTATGCTGTTCCTGTAACCTGGGGAGAGGTGGGGACTTTTCCTCCTCAAGTGTTGCCTGCACCAGGGAAATGTACTGCAAAATCCCTCTAAAGCCACCTTCATGGGCAAGGACATGCAGGGTGACAGCACATGACTGGTGACCCATGAATAAGCTACGGTGCACTTGGAAGAGGCCAGCACATACGTGGGTGCTTGTCCTACATGTATTACATATACGTGGACATATGTATTTTATATATACATATATTATGTGTGTGCCATTATTGCAAACTGCTGCACAGTCCCTAAGAAATAAATGCATGCATACCTGCCTTTCATCACAAAACGTCGCACGGATTGACACCCATGGGAGTTTGTTACAAGACAGGGAAGGAGAATTAAAGGGAAAATGGCCCATGTGCCAGGAGACCACATCTCCCAAGCTATGAAAGATCCCCTGGGCAGAGGAATTGCACTTCATAGCAACTTCTGCAACATCTTTGGTACCAATGCCTTGCCAGAAACGCTGCTCACATTGTGTCGACCTGGAGCTCTTCTGGGCCTGAGCAGGGATCACATTTGCCTCGTTAGCCATTTTATGGCTTGGTAGAGGGTTTGTTTTTTTTTTTTGCGACAGGAGTGACTGCCTTGCTCTGCTGCGTTAATTTCAGTCACCATTAATGAGAGAACAAATTAAAAGGTGCTTCTGAAGCCCTCACAAGGGGCAGCTCCTCCAGGTCGCCTTTGAACCCCCTGCCCATGGAGCCAGCAAGGAGCACGAGGCCGAGTTCACTGCTATTTTCTAGTCCTGCTCCTGCTGGACAGAAATCCCCCCCGGCCCTGTCACTGCCCTAACCGGGGTCACCACAGCAAGGAGCCAAAAACTTGAGGGAGGGAGCGGGCAGCGCGGGGAGGCTCCCCCGGCCTCCCTGATGGCTCTGAGCAAAAATCTCCCTCGGGGGCCGCCCAGGAGCTTCCTCGGGATCTGTGTGGTGGAGGGAGCAGGTGTGGGGTGGCAGACACCGGCCATGGCCCGGCATCAAACCCGCCAAGGCCCCGCATCACAACCG
>NW_009953489.1:5265629-5266241 GCF_000747805.2 Chaetura pelagica | reverse complement strand
GGGGGAGGGGGGGGGGCAAGGAGTATTTAATCTCTTTGCGGGAGCAGATGTGCTGCGAGCCGGGGGGACCCTCTTGCGGGTCCCGGGACACGTGCTGGGGCAGGGGGGGGGGGTTTGTTTGTTTAGTACCGTTGGTTGTGAACCAGGAGCGTTTTTCCCTTAAGCTGGGGACGAAAACCCCCAGATCCCCGAAATTAAAACTGGCGAAGGTGGTTTGCGTGATCTGGCGTTTGTGGGGTTTGGTAGGAAAGTTGTTTTGTTTCCGTCTTCTGAGCCATGCAAAGCGTGAGCTGCTCTTCTGAGTATCGGCTCCTCAAATATTTGTATATTGACGTTGCTGGTCCTCGGGGTGATAACATAATAAATATAAATGTTTAGGACTTTAGTAGTTTTGTTTCTTTCTAGGAACAGGAATGAAGTACAAGCACGTTGCAGTGTCTGCTTAGGGGGAAGGCATCCCGCCCCTTCCAGAGCTAAATCGGGGGTTATAGTAGAAGTTTTGTTTGTGTTAAACGCCGTCTAGCAGATGCAAATGGAGCCTCCACTGGAATGGGCCCTTTAGTGATGCATAAATAGCTGGACCCTGCCTTGGAGAGCCTGAGTAGGGAGAAT
>NW_009953489.1:5244723-5265337 GCF_000747805.2 Chaetura pelagica | reverse complement strand
GGGGGAGGGGGGGGGGCAAGGAGTATTTAATCTCTTTGCGGGAGCAGATGTGCTGCGAGCCGGGGGGACCCTCTTGCGGGTCCCGGGACACGTGCTGGGGCAGGGGGGGGTGGTTTGTTTGTTTAGTACCGTTGGTTGTGAACCAGGAGCGTTTTTCCCTTAAGCTGGGGACGAAAACCCCCAGATCCCCGAAATTAAAACTGGCGAAGGTGGTTTGCGTGATCTGGCGTTTGTGGGGTTTGGTAGGAAAGTTGTTTTGTTTCCGTCTTCTGAGCCATGCAAAGCGTGAGCTGCTCTTCTGAGTATCGGCTCCTCAAATATTTGTATATTGACGTTGCTGGTCCTCGGGGTGATAACATAATAAATATAAATGTTTAGGACTTTAGTAGTTTTGTTTCTTTCTAGGAACAGGAATGAAGTACAAGCACGTTGCAGTGTCTGCTTAGGGGGAAGGCATCCCGCCCCTTCCAGAGCTAAATCGGGGGTTATAGTAGAAGTTTTGTTTGTGTTAAACGCCGTCTAGCAGATGCAAATGGAGCCTCCACTGGAATGGGCCCTTTAGTGATGCATAAATAGCTGGACCCTGCCTTGGAGAGCCTGAGTAGGGAGAATCGGCTCCTGATGAGCAGATTTCTCAGATATAAACGGCCAAGGATGTTAACTTTCCATCTGCCTTTTCCACATCCAGTTGGCACCGGGGTATTTAAAAGTGCTCCCGGGGTATGGACTAGTAAAGTCACATGGAGGAGGTAGAGATGAGGGAGACTGAGACCATGTTCTGAATGTGGAATTTAAAGAGAAGATGGAAAATGATGGTTTTAGGATTGTTTCGGCCTGAAGGGTTGCAATATCTACCTGCACTTTGCACTTCAAGTGAAGAATTGTAAATGGGCCTGGGTTTTATCAGGAGCACATCTGGGGTCCCCAGATACTACTTCTCTCAGGACTGTCGTCCAAGAGGTTCTTCCTAGTTAGCAGAGTCTGTTTTGGGGGTATGATAAATAAGACCTGTCCTATGTGACCTCTTTGAAGTGGGCTGGTACTTTTCTTCTTGCAGTTAAAAAGTTCTGATTGAAAATCATGCTCAGACAAATCACAAATACTGTGTGAGATTGCTGAAGGTTTTGGGGGGTTGTTTTTGTTTTGTTGTGGTTTTTTCTTAAATCATGTTTCCACAAACCAGTTCAAATAATCTGCTGCTAGCTGCATTTTTATTTTGTTCTTAATTTGATATGCACATTGAATATAAGTGGATTCTTTTTCTCTTTTTTTCATTTTTTGGTCTGATCTGCTTTTCTACACACCTTGAGTAGACCAGATGTCACACATTTTAGGAAGTTTTCAACAGTCTTCACTTATAAGAAAATGCATTTCTACATTATTTGAGCACATACCTTTCCTTTTTTTTTTTTAAAAAAAAAAAGGTAGTAAACCCACGAACTTTATGTGGGTTTCCGAAGTTGTTATTATCTGGTGCCTTGGTAAGTTGTTTTTTCTAAGTTATGAGAATTTTTTATTTAGTGCGTTTTTTGGATGAACTGTGGGGTTTTTTTCTTTTGCTGTGTGTGCATGAGAGCCCAAAAGTGAAACTCAGCTAACTGGCAGAAGTTTCAAAAGTAAGCAAATAGTCCACACAAATCCTGGAGAGGAGATGCAGGGTTTAGAAGTATTTTCGTTTTAATAACTATGAATAATGTTCCTAAATAATTCTTATTAAATAATTTAACTTTATAGTGACACTTTATTAAAGCCTTTTATTAAAGCTTGGTGTGAAACCTAACTTCAAAGACTAATTTACTTGAACAGCCTCCTTCTAAAAGTGGAGGTGGCTTTAGAGTCTGTATTTCTCTTGTGCCTGATGCAGAGTGCCCTGATATCTGGCTGGGTGATGGTGTAAAGACAAATAATCCTCAGTCCTTGTCTATGTATCACTGATGCTTTTGGAAGCACCTGGTTCCTCTCCTGCAGAATATGGCACCTGAGATGTAACTGGGAAAATCAGGACCATGGTTTGGTCTGGCTTCCAGTTTGCCTCAGCCTTCGTTACAGAATTACCTGTCTGTTTAAGACTCAGAAGTGTTGCTCAAGGACTTCATTGTGTTCACCTGAGTAATTGCAAGTACTTAAGGACAAGCTGGGCTAACCTTAAGTGCTGCTGCACTGAAAATAATAGCAAGCAGTTTTATTTTTTTCTTCAATGATGATAGTCCTTACAAAGAGATTTTGCTGTAGTGGCACTTCCATTTTTAATCGTTTATTTTCTATCTGTAGGAGTAGAAGCAACATGAACAGGAGAAACTGACTTAATACTGGATGGTAACTTTCGGGGAGGGGAAGAGGGTTTGTTCCAAGGCTTGGATTTTGCTGGTGAACCCTCTCTTTCCTAGATTCCTCATTTATTCTGCAGCTTGGCAGTGAGTGTGTTGTCTCAGTAATCAAGCCTTGCTCTCTTCAGCTAATCATGCCTTGTAAATGGGTTTTGTTTTTCATGTGGCTCTGACTCATTCTACTAATAGGTCGATAATTTCACAGCTCCTTATCACTAGTTTGTCACTTGGAACAGAAGAAATACAACTGTGAATCTGTCAGGTAAATGTTGGGGGGAGTGCAGCTCTCACAGAACAGCTTTTTCTCACTGCTGAAATTAAGTGCCTTTGTTACAAAGTCAAGACAGTGTGGCCTGAAAAGCATCTCCCAAAAGTGAGGATGGAAGGTGTTTTTGAGGTGTTAAAAGGTGTATGTGCAGTTTTGCAGGGGGTCATTGTACTTACAAAGTGCAGTGATGTGATTTGTTTCCAAATACTACCAGGAAAGTGTTGTTAAACTGGAGGGGACAAAGAGCCCACCAAGAGCCTGCAGGAATTAATTTGTGTAGGACTGGTAAGAACAACCACACCTTGAGTGAAAGGGAAGAGGTAAATGCCAGATTTAAAACTTGCAAAAATGAGAGGTGAAGGTGAGGTAGGCTTACCTGTGAAGAAAAACAGGAAAAATACCAGGAAGAAAGTGAGGACTTTGTAACAGCACCCTAGGATCTGGCCAATAGAACTACTCTGTTGGACTGTAGTACCTCAGATGTCCACAGGATTGGGAGCATCCTCGCTAGCCTTTGGATTTCAGGTGAGCAGCAGGTTAGAGGAGCAAACTATATACTATTTGCAGATGTTACACCCTGTTGTAACAGGCTTGGTGGAGGAATCCTTCCTAGGTAGCTGTTGAGACATTCTGGATAGGAATTGTAGTGAAGTTGCTGCAAGGAATGGAGACAGATTTAAAGAGCTTGCACTGGGACTTTGCCTCCCACAGGCACTCTCTGTGTGGGATTATAGTGATATTTTTTTGAAGAATTCTGCTTTGGGGTAGGTTCTACAGCTCTTCCTACCTGTATGTGGGTTGGGAGCCCGTACAAAAGCCTTGACTGTTCTTGTTCAGAGTTTGGAGTAGGCTGTGAGGCAGGCAGGGGAGTAGGGACATGCTCAAGAAATGCTGCTTCATGGCTGGAATTGTGTGAAGTATGGTTTTATCTTTCTCTGAAATAACTTTCTGAAATCAAGCTCCCACCTAGCAATTAGACAGCAAAAATCATCGTTTAGGAGCAGATTCATGAGATCTGGGTGTTATTATAGTGTTATTGTTCTACATCTGAGCAAAACGGTACCTTTAGCGATGCCTGTGATCCTGTTACAGTTAAAAGGGGTGGTTGCTTTAGGAGGTGTTCACAGCATTCCCCATCCTGGCATGTGGAACCTCTCCTCCAGAAACTTCTCTTGAACAGGGCTTCAAGCTGTTCCTGGCCCCACAGCATTAGGAAAGCACTGACTCAGAGAGTGGTTTTCAGCCCCAGAAAGTGGGAGATAGAGGGTCTGTTTCTTGCTGTGCCATTCAGCATAGCTGCAGAGTTCTGCCATATCATTTTTCTGTCTGGAATCTAGAAGTGATGACACACACCTTGTCAGTAACGTGCTGCAAATATCTCTGTAAATTAAAGCACCTGTGAAATGTTTTCACATCCTATCCAGCTTCACTTAGTTCAGATGTCCCATGCACAGTGTGAGTTGCTAAGCTCCCCAGAAAAGCTACCTAAAGCTCCTGCCTTCAGAGTACTGAACCACACTGCAGTAATGGTACCTTACCACTTTGTCTCCTTTTCCCATCAGATTCCTGTTAGGAATTAATCTGTAATACAGATAGCTACTGTGACGAGGGTTCCTGTAAGAAGGGTTGCTACGAAATGCTGTATTGCCCTAGTGTTGTTATATTTGGGGAACCTGGAGGAATACTTCCTTGGAAGCTTCGGTATCTGCAGTGATTATGAACTGCAGGGTTATCTGAAGTGCTTGTAATCTTATTAATGGTTTTAACAGTCTTGATGGCTGTGGGAAATTGGAAAAATCTGATAGAGAAAGATCTATTAATCTCTTGCCAGGCCAGCTTTGTACCCTGCAGTGTGTGTTGGTGCTGGCCTGTCTGGCTGTAAAGCTGCCTGCGAGAAGAGCTCCCATCAGTGCCTTGGGGAGGAGCAGAACTTGGGGGATCTGCTCAGAAAAGGTGTACAGGAACCTCTCCCTGTGTGTGTAGTGAGGGATCATCACTTACTGCCTGCTGATTAATATCATTGGGTTTTATCTCCAGTCTTTCTCTTTATAAAGATACAACCTTTTATTCATAACCTGAGTGGGAGCTCAGGCCCTGCAGCCTGAGAGTGCAGAGAGGTGTTACCAAAGCCCACATCTGATAGTGAGGCTCATTGGCACAAGGAACACCCACCTGTCCATTCCAGTGTGATCTTTCCTGAGCCTGCAGAGAAAACAGAGCAGCTTGGTCAAGAGCTGATGGCATTTGTGTGGAGAGAGCTGTATCTCTTCCTGAAAAAGGAACTGTTAACCCTCAAGACTGCCTGCTTTGCTCTGATTTTCATCTTTTGCAGCTGCAACATCTGATTCCTTTCCTCTCTGCCTGTTAACAATAAAACTGATGTTCACTGCTGAGGGATGGAGTAAGTTGCTGAGCTTGGGACCAGGTAAAAGATTTGTGAAATGTTTGTGACTTCAGTGGAAGAATTTTAGTGGTTGTACCTTAGAATGCATCTGTTCTCTGGCAGTAGGTGATTGTCATCTTTCTGCTTGTCCTTGCCCTGGCTGTGCAGGGCTCTCCAAGGCAAGCTGCTTCTAACAACCTGGGGGCATACATCTGGGTTCTGGAGCTGATAGCATGGGCATTTCACCTGTGCCACTCTTGCTGTATCTGACCTCAGTTATGTATGTATCATTACTGTTGTGACTTTTGAAAGTGTGGGTAGCAGAGGTGTCAGGACTAAGGCAATTTCACGACCTTAAAATGCAGAGGTGTTTGGTCTAGTTGTTAGTGATGGAAACATCTTTGCCTTGAACTGTCTGTTCTGAGACCTGGTGTGATGGCCTGAGCAGAACTGGGTCCACTTTGGTCATCAGTGGACAGCTTCTTCCACTAGAAGAGGTTGTTCTAGATACAGCAGATGCTGCTGCAATGCATTCCCTCCTTGTTTGATTCATCTTTACAGCTTGCTCCTTGGAGATAAAGAGGTGCATTTTCTTTGAGTTCCCGGCAGTGCAGGTTTGGGTGGGTGAGGCAGAAAGCTGAGCTCTGGGATATCTAGCACTGCCTACATTGTTACTTGAGCAGACTGGTTCTGTGCCTTGATTACGCAGCCTGTGAAATAGGACTGATAGTACCAGCCCTGTTACCTGTCAGGAGATCCCTACCACCTATTCAGGCTGTTGTTCTTGCTCAGATACCTAAATGCCCAGTTTACCGTACAGTTCAGCTGAATGTTGCCAGGAGCTTTCTGAACCTGAGCAGGGCAAAGTGGAAGGTAGAGTCTCTTTGGAGGCTGTAGGTAACTCTGGGCCTTGATTGTGGAGGTGCCAGAGCTTAACTACAACTCTTTAAGGGTAAAGATTTGTATTTGACTATGAGCCTTCCTTTGTGCAGGCAGCTTGTGGGGATCACTTGGTCACTTTGGTTGGGGACTGGATTTGTTGAAGCCACAGGTGGTTCTTGATGAACTGAGCTGCTCTATTCTGTGTGGATTCTGCCTCTGAAATGTGAAGCAGCAAAGTAATACTCTCCTTTACTTGTGTTGCCTCTTGCTGCAGAATGCTTACAGCAAGTCAGGGTTTCTGATCCTGGTGAGGTTTATAGATAGGGGCATCAGAGTCAGTTTGTACTGGGGCTTGTCTCATTTAACACCTGGATGAGAGGGCAATGAGTGTGATGTTGGTAGTTGGTGCTTTTGTCAGATAGCTTGCTGCCTCCCTGCAGTAATTAGATCCTGATTCTGAGGGGAATTAAAGTCCTGTGGTGCTTCTTGTTGCATTAGAGGTACAGTTACTCCTTCCTGACAAGCTGGCATGATGGGATAGATGGGCAGAAAACAGGCTCCATTTCTCTGGAGGACTGCTGTAGGTAGACATTCCTTTCAAAAAAATTTACTTCACACCTTGGGTTTTCTGCTGCTTGAAAACAAGGGGGAGTTTCATGAGCACAGCATCTTGCAAGTACTTGCTGTGGACCAGTTTTTAGGCTGGATTTTTTTTTTTTTCCATGCCATAGTCTTGCATAGTCAGGATGAAGTAATCTTATCTTTGTCTGCATCCTCAATTACTGTAGGTCAGGGCTTCTTTTCAGGGTGTGGCATTGTCTGACCAGCCCTTACAGAAAGAACCACAGAACTCACTGATGTTTTTGTGTATATACAGTTGAGTTCTTCTCTAGACTCCAGTCTGCCTTGTCTATTTTACAGTATGCTACAAATCGACCCTTTCTGGCTGCCAGTCTCTGCTGCCAGCCTTCCCAGCTCTGGGAAAGCTATTTAGCAGAGCTGAGACTTTTTTATTCACCTGCCAAACCTGAGATTATGGAGACCTGTCTTCTCCAGAACTGTACAGTGGTTCTTTAGCAGTAGTTGTGATTCCCACCCGGTTGGTAGATTTATGAGAGGGGGCACCAGGTGAGCTTGGTGAAGACAGAGCTGAGAACATGAGGTCAGTTCATCTTAACAGGACGTGCCCTGTCTGGTCCCCCTGCTGTCACGTTTTATCTCTGCTCGTACAGCTCCATGCCGGAGAATTGGAGACAGATACACTGTCCAGAAGGCTCAGCCTTCCCTCTTTGTGGTTCTGCTGCATGTCTCAAACCTGGGGTTTGAGAGGCTTGGTAATGGGGCTGGCCAGCGGGCAAGTCTTCTGGCAGACAGCCTCCTACACTATTATTCAGCTAACAGCATACCTCTGCAGTAAATCATGAGAGATGTGATCTTGGTCTCCCATTCCCTGGTTTTACAAGGAGAGGAGGTTCATGGGAGATGTAGAGAAAAGCTGGAATTTTGCAGAAATAAAAGAACCAGTACCTGCCAAGTATACCTGTTCAGCTAAGCAAGGAGGGTCCCCCTTGCGAGCCAGGAGCCATCTGTGCTACAGGAAGTCTGTCTTTTCTCTTCACTGCAGACTGGTGACTTCTCCCTGTCTGGCAAGCCTTGGTGCCACATGCAGGACCCTACAGGCCCTTTTTTCAGGTGTACCAACAAATCTTGGCAGCTCCGTTTGGAAACGATGCAGCAGAATGACAGCAAGTGGCTTATTGTGGCCTGGACTCTTATTACAGCCTCTGCTCCTCTTCACTGGTCTTACTTACTTTGTACTTCAATGTTGATAATCTCCTGTTGCTCCTCTCCATACTAAGCAGTTTGTCCTAGGAACTGAATACTGTCCTCCCCACTAGGCTGATGATCCCTGCCTGGCCCAAGCAGAACTTCTACAGGATCTAAGTGCATCTGGCACCAAGCCCCTAGGGCAGCTGGTCACACTGTGTCACCAGAATTCTTCCAATGGCAGCCAGTGGTGTGTTTTCATTGCTGAGGCAGGTGGTGATCATTTCACAAAGAGGTGATTCTTGGTGGGAAGTGTTACTGGAGAAGTGGTGGGATCTTCCTGTTGATAGATAAATGTTTGGCTATGTAAAGTACCAGCAAAATTGACTGTGTATTCAAATAAGAGTAAACATCACTAATCTACTGTAAAACTATGCTATGTTTTTTAAAATGTTTCATGTTGCCAGTAACACTAGAAACCACAGTAGAATTCAGTTTAACATCAACTTTAAGTACTACTTGTTTATTTTGCTTTTGCAACTTGTGAGTTTCTGACCAATTTGTATAAAATTTCAGGTAAAAAAAAATCTTCCTGATTCTGGAGAGAAGCCTTTTCACTGCTAATTTCCATCTTCTTCCTTTGTTTTGTGTTCATGACTGCTGCTGTGAAGTGAGAAAGGAGTGGAGGTCTGCAGTGGTCTCTGGTCCTTTGCCCCAGTGATGGTGCTCACTGCAGAGCTCAGTGGTGTGTGAGTAGCTGAAGTGATTCCTTCTAGTGGGTGTGTTAACTTTTTTAAGTCCTATTTGCCCTGCTCAGTTAAGGCTGGCTAACTTCCAGGTATTCAAGCTCCATTGAAGTCTTGTGAATAAAACAGCAGCACAGCCCCCTTCATCCATAGATTTACAAAGAGCTTTGCAGACAAAGCTCTTGTGCACGAGTCTTTTGTGGATGAGGCTTGGAGCAAGCTGGTCTAGTGGGAGATGTCCATGCTCATGGCAAGGGGATTGAAACTAGATGATCTCTAAGATCCCTTCCAACCCAAACCACTCCGTGATTCTATGACAATTCCATTTGTCAGGAGTCTCACCTTTCCACTGTGTTTTCAGATCAGGGGTTTCCAGTTGTCATTAGTACTGGTAACTCAAGGTTTCCACTTGGCTCTTTTTTCCAGGATAGCCTTCCTGTGCTCGGCAGATCCCAGCTGTAGCTCCGAGACTTGTGTGCTCTGGCACTTGACATGTCACTGTTGCTCTGGATTTTAACATAGCCCTTTAACAGGCGGTTAGGGTCAATACCCACACATGTGGACAGGAGGACTCCTGGGTAGTGAAGTTCTCTGCCCAGGAAGCAGTTCTGGTGCAGTTCTTGTACCTTAGGGCCTCTGCTGTAACTGGTCATACTGCAGTGCTTTCTGGTGCCTCTGAGACACTCAGTATTTTGCACTCTGGTGCTGTTCCTGGGTATTACAGGAGACCTTGCTGGTCCTGAGAAATGGAAGAGCTAAGCTCCATGCTAAAACTGATAACAAACCTTCCCTCAAAGACCTCTATGAACCCAAAGAGAAGCCTTGTGGAAATGCTGGTGATTGATTTTTTTTTTATTCTCTGTAACAGAGGATAATTATTTATTTGGGGCCAGCTATTAGATGTGGGGACCCTGAGCACAGGTCAGAGGCTTTACCAAGACTGTCAGTTTTCAGTTGTCAGCATTGGTCAGCATGTGCTTCCTGGTTCTAGCTCTCCTAATACGAAGTGTACAGGCTGGTAGGCTTGATTTTTATCAGAAATGGCTTCATTCTGCAAGACTGGAAGGCCTTGGTGATTCCTGCCTGGATTCCATGCTTGACTATGTGGTGAGAAAAGAGTTCAGTATTGTGGCAACCTTGGGAGGCTCTGTGACCTTTCTGAAGTGCTTTGGGTGACCTGGGTGCTGAGTGACCCCCCTGGCCACTTCACCCATGGGCTAGCTCAGATCTGCAGGTGACTGCTGTCAGGGTAGGCAGGCACCAAGCCCCTGCTGGTGGGATGGCTCCGAGGGGGCTTGATGCCTCCACAGCTCTTTGTGGAAGTTGCCTCACCTCTCCATGGACTTGTTCTCCCCTTTGGAGCCCACAGGTAACACAGAGACAAAGCTGTGGTTTACGTTTTTCAATTTCAGAGTGTTGAAGGAGTTCAAAGTAAATTTTGCGTATCCAGCCAGCAGTTGTGGCTGTCCCAGAAAGTTTGACAAGGGGCTTTATCCTGATATGTCCCCAGCTCCTCTGCTCTGAAGTGGTTGTTTATTCCTCCTGTGTCCTTTTAATGATATCAGATGTAATCAAGAGGCAGCTGAGACCCAGTTACATAACTGTTGCCAGGGTTTCTCTGGCAGCGTCACCCTGCGTGCTGTTTGCTGACTTTCAGGAACTTGGGGGTTTTCTGTTAACCAGCTAAGCCCTGGACCTGGTATCGTAGGGCTTGTTTTTGTTTTTCTTCTTAGTGCCTACTAATTTTGTCTAGTTGTTGTTTTTTTTTGCACCTCAAAGTTGATTTTATTGCTTAGGATTGTGTGAGGTTGATAACAGGCTTGACATGGTTTCCTCTGCAGGGCTCAATATACCTGTGCAAGCACAGCTGAGGGCTGGTGTGTGGCAGCTGTTTGCTCTGGTCTGGGGCTCCCCACAACTCTGCCAGATCAAACAGATCATTGTTCTTAGTCTGTCTTCTACATCCCTGCCAAGTCCGTGCTAATCAGTGTTTTTTCTCCCTTTTATTTCTGTCCTACTAATAAAATACAGTGGAAATAGGCAAGTGAGGGAGGAACTTTTGTTTTCTTTGGCACACGGTGATCATCTGAGCAAAGACCCAACCAGACTGAAGCCAAAGATTTGCTTGCTACTCTTGCAGGACAAGGCAGAATGTCAGCCAGCTCTGTTGCCTCCATAAGCCCCATGTGGTGGTCCAGGTTTACTGGTTAGATACTTGCCCCCTGGCAGCAGTCTTTAGATAGGCTTGACTTGACTTGTTGCAGATGGCAGTACATTCTGAAACTGGTTGTATCCAATATGTTTGTGGCCTCTGCTTTATTTTGTTTATGGTATGTGATGGACTAATCCTCTTACCTGGAAATCATGTTTGATAAGGTCATGGATGTTGTGGCCTCTGGTCATACAGTTTCTTTCAGAAAGATTTGATTCCTGACTGTGTTTGAAATGTGCTTTTAGCTGGACGAGTTTTAGAATGAGTGAAGGGTGGGAAGGTCTGATATATGTATGTGTGTGTGTTTGAATATACGCACACACTCACCTTTTTGTTGCTCAGACTTGCAACACTAAGATGGTACCTAAGCATATAGTATAATAAAACTGCTGGCAGTTTTAAGCTTAAAGTAGAGTCTTTATAACAAGAAATCTGGAAATCTCATTTATGTGTGAAAAGGTTAGATTAGCCTCCTAGATTCGAGACAAATTTAGAACTGAAAATTATCCTTGAAAAAATGAAAGAAATGTCCACTGAAAGTAAACATAATTTCGTATCTGACATTAATGTTGGCCTACAGTGTGTGCATCCCTTATCCTAGGCTCCAAGAGCTAGAAAAAGTGAAAGTACAGAGACTGCCTGCTTGAAGGGTGTTAATCACAGCATGTTGTGCCAGCAAAGATCAGAGGGAAAAACTAACAAACCATGTCCATTGTGAAAAGTATATTTATAGCTAAGAATGGTGTTGAAGATGGAAACAACAGAGAAATGTGATTTGATATTTTTTTTTAAAGGGTTTCAGGATTCATAAGTCAAGATTTTGAACATGTTTCATTTGAGCAGTTTTTTGGACCCCAGAACTCTTAGGGCCAGCAGATGGGAAAAGGGGAATTTGAAGAAATAACTGTTGCCTTCAGGTGATGCTTTCAAGGCATTAATTACTGGCACAAGTCATTAACTGTGGCCAGTGTGGAACCATAACCCTAAACGTTACAAACCCTGGCTACCAGTGCTTCAGTGGGAAACTGTGATAAATTCCAGTGTGGGATAATACGACAGTGGTTCTCTGTCATTCAGGTATCCTTGTGCATAGCTGCTTATTGTTAGCCTTATAAAGCAAGGACTGTGATGACCACCTCTCTTCTCATGCTTAAGCAGGCTCACCTCTTTCAGCACTGGAGTGGCAGGAGAAAAAAAAAAATCATGCTGTGAGAAGTGTGTTCTGCAGGTCTTTTCATTCAGTTGATGAATATTAAATCCCATAGACTTCTTATGACTAAAGAGGAGGAGGTTAAAAGCTTGTAACTTTGTGTCTGCTCACTGGATATCTGCAGTTCTAGCAGTTGGGTGTGGTTTGCTTTTTACTTGTGGCTAAATAATCTGTTTGATGGGGTTTTCCTGGTTCTCTTTCACTAAAAGGCAGATCGGGAGCGGCGCAGAGAAATTTCCTTACTAGATGACATTTCATCGCAATGTCCGATCGTTTGGGGCAAATAACCAAGGGAAAGGATGGGAAAAGCAAGTACTCGACTCTCAGCCTGTTTGATAAGTATAAAGGAAAGTCAATAGAAGCTATCAGAACTACAGGTAAGAAATGCCTTCAAAAAGCTCCTTTTGGTGGCTTCCACTGTTGCGGAGCTAATTTGGGTTGTTGGCCCCGTGGGTAGGATGTCCAGTGAGAAGCAGCAGGGTTGCAGAGCTGCTTGTGTTGGTGGCTAAGCCTGTGTTTCATTAGGACTTCAAGGAGAATGTCTGCAGTTCTTTGGCTGCTCTTATTATAGAGAAATTAAGACAAAAAAACTGGGGGACTGTTGGCCCTTTTTTTTTTTTAGCCTATGTCTGTGCTGCAAAGTGGTCAGGTTGGCCAGGGCCTTAGGCTATGCCAAGACAGGCCAGTTAAGCTGACTGAAGAGCCTTAGGTTGGTTAGACCTTGTGTGCGGTGAGAGGCAAGGAATGAAGGCCTCTGATGTGGAGATGTGACCAAAAGTCGATGGTGGGGTCAAAATAAATTGAGACACTGCACTGGCTTTGCATTCAGTGTAGAAGTAGAAAACCAAAGAAAACAAAGTATCATCTTAATAAATGTGATCTGATGGGTAGTGCTGGAAAATCTAGACCTCAGGACTCCTGGGTTCAATTACCAGTGTCTGCTAAGAGGTGGACTTGAGTGGCTGTTTCCCAGAGCTATGAAAGGGCAATGCTGCTTCTCCTTGGTGACCTGAAAGAGAATCTGCACAGGTAGATAAAGGATTGTGGGCATTTTCTGCTAGGGAGGATCATTTCTCTCTCCATCTCACCATGTCAGGAGGCTGCCTGTTAGCCACCTGCCACACCAGGCAGCTGCTTCCCTTGCTCCTGGGGGAAATGACCTGTATGTTGACATAGCAACACTGGTGCTGCTTGTCATACACTTCTGTTGCAACTGCACCCAGCCACAGTGTGCTAATTAAGGTTACTTAACTAGCAGGTTATAGCCCTCTGTGATCTGACGTTGTTAATTTCTTACCAGTTATTCCTAGACATGGCTTACAGAGTCTTGGGAAAGTTGCTGCTGCCCGGCGCATGCCACCTCCTGCAAACTTGCCTAGCTTGAAGTCTGAGAACAAAGGAAACGACCCCAACATCATTATAGTACCGAAGGACGGTACAGGATGGGCAAACAAGCAGGATCAGCCAGACCAAAAGAGGTAGGTACAAGTGCCCTTTGCCAGGTGTTGTCAGACAGCAGCAGTTGTGCACCGCTGTGCTGTGTGTTGGACCTGACAGTGATCAGGTCTCTGTTCTCCATGCCAGTGTAGAGCTAACGATAGCTTGATCTTTTAGCAGCTGCTCTATTGCCAGATTTTATTTTGTTATCTTGCCTCCCCTCCCCTTTGATCTCACCTCTGCTGTCTCTTCTCAGTTCCAGTGCAACGGCTGCACAGCTGCAGGAGTCGCTGCCGCAGCAGGGTTTGCAGAAATCTGTCTCCAATTTACAGAAGCCGACACAGTCAATCAGTCACGAGGTAGGTGCAAGCAGCCTCCATGACTGCCACCCTGCCTCCCCTGTCCCCAGTCAGCTTTAGAGTTTTTTCTTAGTTGTCTGTGTTGCTTTGCACAAGTAGGAATCAGCAGGCTATAATTTACAGAACAGCTCCTGTATACTCAATTCTTGTAGAATTTGTGACTCCAAGTTACTGTGTCCCAGGAATGCTGTGCTGCAGTTAAGAGTTTTGTGCATATTACCTCTCTACCTTTCCAGTGTGTTCAGAAAGAAAGTCTTCATCTAGAAAGAATGGCTGGAATGTTGGATGGCTGGTTAGCACTTCTAAACTATTTTACTTTGGGACTAATTCAAGTATCAAGTGTGGTGACAACAGATCCAGCTCTTGCTTCCAGCCTGATGAGACTTGATAAGAAGACATGTGGTCATGTGAGAGAAGTAGTCAGTGTCAGGACCTGTAGAAGCTACTGGCAAGGAAGAAAGCTTCCCCAGAGAGTACAGGGACCCTGGACCCTCTGTACTGCAGCTTTCACACTGATAGTTTAAAAAAAAAATCCCAGCCTTTGAGGCTCAGGAAAATCAGGACAGGAGTTATGTTTTGAAGAGGAGAAGAGTGGTTAATGTGTGAGAAAGTAGGGTAGCCTTCAAGCTGAGGTGTAGCATGGATCAAATCTAGACCATGATCATTTGGGAAAATGCAGCAGAACAAAGAGAGAGCTTGATTAGAGGGAGGAAAGCAAGAGGAAATGTTTTGAGGAAATAGTTGGGGAGGGTAAGTAAGGTGAGATCAGGGCAGAGAAGAGGGTTTTTGCTGTAGCATCACATACTGGAATGGGAAGCAGCTAACTAGCTCCAACAAGAAGCTGGGTAGACCTGTGGTGTCTAGTGGCATCTGGGTGATGTAGACATCTAAACTGTAGCACGTGCCAGCCAGGAAATGAGAAGCAGTCCTCAAACTTCACTCATCTTTGGGCAATGGTTTTTTTTGTGTTTTGTTTTCAGAGTACAAATTCAGTGCCAGGTGGACCAAAGTCATGGGCACAGCTGAATGGAAAGCCAGCAGGACAAGAAGGTGGTGAGTACGATAAACAGAAATGGAGCTGCAATGTGCCTGCTTCTCCCAGACAGGCTTGAGGTGGGGTAGAGACTCCATGTCTTCCTGCCTTCCCTGTCTAGACTGGTGTGGAATGGGAGCCAGCTGTCGTGGTTACAGTACAGTGAGGCCATATGAGTCTTGTTTTCAATCTCTTCAGTATGTTGGCTGGAATGGTGCAACTGCATCTGTTCAGGTCTGCCAGGGAAACATTTGCTCCCCCACAAGCATCTTTGATCAGCCCAGAGCAGTGTGTAGTAAAGGTGCAGAAAACAGTAGAAGAGAGGAGGGATTGGTTTAGAAGAAGAAAGGAGAAAGGTTGTCAGGAATTCCAAATGTAGGCATCTCCATGGCTAGTAGCATGGGAAGCTTTACCTAATTAGGTGGTCAGAAGTCAGGCTACAACCTGGTAACCCTTGGGGAGGCTGTACATGTCATCCTTGGTCCAAGGGTGTTACTGTATCAGTGGGTGGAAGTGGCACTGGAGCTGTTGCAAGGAGGCACTTGCTTAGACCTTGACTGAGGCCTCTCTAGTAAGTCTTCCTAAGTAACTGCTGCTAATGGCTTCTGCTTGACTGAGGATCTTGGAGCAGTGTTAACATAAATTGGGAGTTCAGTTGTCTTCAGATTAATCCATTTCCACTCAGGAGGTGGCTTCCAGCTGCACTGAGAACTAGCATTAAAACCATAGTGAGAATAACAGCTCAGTTCCACTGGTTTAATGTGAACAGTTGAGTGAAATGGCAGAGAGATTTGAAGGAATCGAGACAGCTGCAGATTGCAAAAATGGAGGGGACAAGATTATCCAAAATTAAGTTAGTCCCTTAATGAGAGGCTGTTTCTCAAAGGCTAAATGTTAAAGCAGAGACTTTTGCTTGCCTGAGGTTGGTGGGTGGAAGACTGTCTTCTTGGGTTAATTGGTACTTTTTTGAGACTTGCTGTGTGGACCTCCTGTACAGTCATTTTGAAATCGGATCATCTAATTTTTTTATAGATCTTTTGAAAACACATTCTAGGTCATGCTTAGCAATATCAAGTTCTCAACCCAACAAAAGAGTTGCATGTGTGGCTAAGAGCAGCTTAATTAGAAGGTGGAAAAAAAATAAGGTGCACCAAGCTTCTATGGATGTGATGCTTCTTAGGATTAAAGTGCAAATTGTCAGTGCCTGCACGTTAACAGTTATTATGCTGTGCAGCCTTGCCTGGGTGGGTGGAAGTCTCCCCTATGTTGCCATTCTAGTTCAGGAGACTAATGCAGTAGAAGTCAGAACTCTTGACACATCTCAGGTACTTGTGGTGTATTTGAGAGATGTCTTCCTTGTGTATTCTCATCTGTCCCAAGTATTTGAAGAAGTTATTTGCAGCAGTTGCAATATCTTCCCTGGAAGTCTTCAGATGGGAGGTCTTGTGCAGTGTACAAGTTGCAAAAAGTGAAAATTATTTAAAGAAGCCAATGATTCTTGACTCAGGGCAAGGAAGGATAAAGATAGGTGAGACACTTTTGTAAGGTCTTCAGTATGAAATGCCCTTTTTAAAGAGCAAGTAACACCAATAAACAGTTCTCAAAAAAGCGATTTTTAAAAAATGTTTAGTAGTGCAATAATGCTGACAATTTTCTTTTATTCAGTGTTGCCAGCAGATTTAGGGGGTTTGCAGTGTTTTGTGTTCCAGTCACTGGCAGATCTTTAAGGTGGACAGAATACTGTTGTTCTAGGGTGGCTGATGACTCGGCAGGACAATGTGCCAATGACCAGAAACAAACCAAGCCTGATCTGGCCAGTGATCTGCATCTTAAAAATGCTGCAGCAGGGAGGAGAGTGGAGTATAGCATAGAGCAGTTGGTCCTTATCTGTGGTCTTTCACTCTGTATATTACCAGAGATCTTAACAATAGACTTATAGGGTAGAGAGAGATCTGAGCAAAAAGAGCGAATAGAAATGTCAAATACTTGATAAGAGTGTGTCATCTCTTAAGTGACCTGGCAGAACTGATATCTCAGTCTGGATTTTGTGCTTTACAAAAAAATTGGAAGCTGAAAAAGTTCACTCTGACTTTATTGAACACAAGAATTTAAATGAAGATCCCAAGTGAGGAGTGTGGGAGTGCTGGGTGAGGACATGTGTTGTCATGTTGGTGGCAGTGTCTGAGAGTGTTTTCAATGTGAGCAAAGGTGCTGGCATGATAGTAACTTGGGTTTAAATATGCTGAAGACCCAGATTCTCGGGGAATGTGTTTCCAGGCTGATCTCACAAGGGAATTGAAAGAATGGAAAAATCTCCTGAGTCCCACGCTTGTTTGTCTGACAGGTTCAAGGGCCTCAAGCCGACTGTTATCCTTCTCTCCCGAGGAATTTCCGACGCTGAAAGCAGCTGGTGTGCAGGACAAGGCTGGCAAAGAAAAGGGCGCCTTAGATCCGTCGTATGGGCCAGGACCAAGCCTCCGCCCCCAGAGTAAGTGAAGGGTTGTGTCCTTCTTCCTTACCCCAGTTCATAACCCCATGGACTTTGCTTTGGGCAAGGGGATGCCAGTTCACAGCAGTGTCAGATATTCCATCCTTACATTTCCTTTTATCTTTTTATGAACTTGTATGTGTCAAGCTGCTCAGCAAATGACCACAGGGTGACATGTAGTGCTGATGGTCACTGGCTGAGCCCTGTGGTCCAGACAGCCAAGTGTGGGCTGTCATCTGCTACATTGTTTAATCAAAATTGCTGTGTGATGTTGCAAAGCAGGCCCCTTCCCCCTGGGCTAGTGGTGTCACCAGTGAAATTAGTGGGTGGTGTAATGTGGCTTCTTTCTGAGTGTTTGTGCATGATCTAGTGGGCCTTAGTTCTGCAGGGCAAGGACTCTGGAGGTGGGGTGCGGAGTTGGTTGAAACTTAGGCTTCTTGATAAATTAAGGACACCACTGGTGTCTGGATTTCTTAGTAATGGCAAATGCTGCTGGTCTCTAAGGATAATAAATACAGGAAGTTTTCCTTGTTCCCTGATGTTTTTCTACATGCTTAGTGTAATGAGGGCTTAACCAGAGTGAGTTTTGAGACTTCCTGGCAGAGTGACCGTCTGTGCTTACGAATGTTAACATCAGGATGACCTCCTTTTCCAGATGTCACCAGTTGGAGGGAGGGCGGTGGGAGGAACATCACCTCTGCCACATCTCTGACCGCCTCCCCTGCTGAGCTGGGCAGCAAGACCTCCAGCACCGGAGACGGAGCCCCCTCCTCCGGGACCGCCAGCGATTCCAAGGAGCCGTCTCTCCGCCCAGCTCAGCCTGTCCGCAAAGGGGCTTCGCAGTTCATGGGAAATGTCTACCAGCCACCTACATACCATGACATGCTACCTGCTTTTGTAAGTTGCCCTTTCCCCACAGCTGGGTCATGTCATTGATTCTTATCGTGTGTGTGGGTTGAAGAAGTCAGCTGAGATACATCTTCTCTGAACTTTCAGTTCCCAGGGGCTTTCTCAGGGACCCTTTTCCTGATCTATTTTTAGTTTCCCCTGTTGTGCGTTTACTCTTTTGAGCTAGAATGTGCTCAGCCCAAGCAAAAGTTGCTACTTTCTCTCCAGAGTTGGAGAAGGTAACCATTAGTTCGTGCCCTGTTAGGCATCCAGATGAGGAATGTTTGTTTTGCCTTGGCATGGACACAGCTACCGTGCTTGTGTTGTAACCTGATCTGGGTAAGCCTTCCTGGACAAGGAGAGAAAACAGACTATCCTGTTTTGCCTCCTTCCAGATGTGTCCACAACAGCCATCTGAGACCCCTGCATCACTGGACCGAGGGTCTTTCCCCCTTCCTCAGCTTCGGCTTGAGCCCCGAGTACCTTTCAGACAATACCAGATGAACGACCAGGATGGGTAAGGCTGCCATGACTATTCCACTGGAGAGGCAGGTTTAGGGAGTGACATGAGCCTTTATGCAAGAATTTGGGCCAAGGATCCAGTCATGTGGGTGAAGCTGCAGGCAGTCACAGAGGAAACCCAATTTTTATCCAGAGAAGCAGTACTTTGCTGCAGCAGTGTCTGAAGTGTTGCAGGACTGTAGGCACTGTGTGTCTGAAGAGCAGGTGGATGCGAGAAGTAGTTGTGTGGGATCCTGGACCGGAAGGATTGCAGCTCTGATCTGAAAGCCCTAGGGTGTGGGTACCAGGTTAGACAAGAGAAAGAAACTTTGCTGGACAGGGAGAGAAACTTGGAGCCCTCGCATATAAGTGCCTGGTAGAAATGACATATTTCACTCTTACAAACTCAGCTGTATGTTGTTTGTTTTTTACTGTTTGCTTTTTCTAACCATTTCTTTGCATTCTTCTGTAGAAAGGAGAACAGGCTTGGCATGGCTCGCCCAACGCGACCACTCCGGCAGCAAATGGAGAGAGCACCTCGACCCACCATCATCAATGCAGAGAACCTGAAGGGGCTGGATGAACTAGACAATGATGCAGATGATGGATGGGCAGGTAAAGTACTTCCATTCTCCAGCTTCAGGCAACAGGTTAAGAGCTGAAGCAAACTTCTTTGCTCCTCCCCAAAGCATGCCATAGCCACGATATTCTGGTGGCTGTGTTTCACTACCACAGAAGGAAAGAGAAGCTAAGAGTAGTCTGTATAGTTGGGAAATTGCTGTTGGTGTAAATGATGACACAATGGATCCTTCTGATCCTTCCGTCACACTGTACTCAGGGAACTGGATCTGAAGACTCCTAAGAGCTGAAAACACCAAACAGCAGGAGTTAGGAGGATGGCTGCTGGGAAGAAGTGTTAGTCCTGCTATTTCAGTCATGGTATTCAGTACCCAGATACACAGTCTATCTAGCTTGGTGTCTGTCTCCTCATGTGCTGTCCCCATCCCCCTGCTGCTTCCTGCTCCTTTTCTGGGACCACCTCAGCTGTTCAGCAGTGTGGGTCCACACTACCTGCATAGTTTCCTGTACCTGTGGTGGACATTTGGCTTTCAGAGCAGTTTATGCCAAGCCTGTGCATTCCCTGGTTTAGTGCCAGAGAGGGCATAAGCTTTATCATGAGAAGGGACTTATTTCCTGTCACATAGACGTTTTCCAATCCTGCTTTTTTAGGCATTCATGATGAAGTGGATTACTCTGAGAAACTAAAGTTCAGTGAAGATGAGGAAGAGGAAGAAACTCTTAAAGATGGACGACAGAAGTGGTGAGCAATAGCAGTATTTGCACCTCCAGTTGCCTTTGGCACTTGGAAAAAATGTGCTTTTTGAGGCAAATAGCAAATTAATATCAAAGCTGTTGCTATGGCAGGAACAGCTGGGATCCCAGAAGGCAGCGACAGTTGTCCCTGAGCTCTGCAGACAGTGCAGATGCAAAACACACCTCGGAGGAAGGGAAGAACTGGAGCGAATCAGTTGGCTTGTCCCGGTCAGCCCGGAAAGTGCAGGATTCACAGCAGCCTCCAAGGAAGCTGAATGGCTGGAGCTCTGCATCTGAATATCAGGTTGGTTGTGTGAGTGTACTTGGGCTGCTGGATGCAACACATCTCTTGTCCTTACAAGGCCAGTTTGACATTTTATTGAAAATGGAATGCTGATTAATTTCTCAAGTCTTAGATTACATCCAGCTGGAGCAAAATCCATCTGCATAGCATTACTGCTAGAGAAAAGAAATTGAAGCTGGTTCAGAGCAGTGGGATTGTCAGTGAGAAAAATGAGCCATTGAGGCACATAGGAGTAACTCTCCCTGTGAAAAGGGGGGTTTTGTGCATGAGGATAGAGGGGAGAGGGTCAGGAGGGGATTTTCTCAGCTTAGAATGCAAAGCTTATGCAAGAGATGTTTGGGTCTTGCTTACTGAGGAATGCTTTTCCTTCAGCAGAAGCCTGCACTGGGCAGTGTTCTCAGACAGCAGTCTGAGGATAAAGAAGAAAAGGTGCCACTGAGACAGAAGTTTGTGCACTCTGAGATCTCTGAGGCTGTCGAGAGAGCCAGGAAGCGG
>NW_009953489.1:5240881-5244527 GCF_000747805.2 Chaetura pelagica | reverse complement strand
AGGAACGGCTGGCTGCCTGTGCTGCAAAGCTGAAGCAACTTGATCAGAAGTGCAAACTGGCTCAGAAGAGTGGGGAATCCCAGAAACACACAGAGAATGAAGACCCACGACCTCCAAGCACAGAGAAGAATGCTGTGCAAGAGAATGGTCATGCTCTCCGTAGAGGTAAAAAGACATTGTTTGCCTCATGTAATAAAAACTGCTTTTTTCGGTATTGTACCTGAAGTGTGGGGGCTTTCCAGGGAGGGAGAGTTCAGAGGCACTTCAGTTGTACTTGAGAGGTCAGCTGCTTCATGTGTTCTGCAGAGTGTTTTGGACTGGTGGTGAAGGGTCATTTAAAACACACAAAAAAATAAATTCTATTAAAACAAGTGCAAACTTCTTGGGTTGCCTTTGTGTTCAGTCAGCTGTGTTAGCAGAGGCTTTGTTGGAGTGAGCTTTTTGATCTCATGGTTGGATGATGATATTAAGAAAGTGCTTATGGACCACAGATGAGAAAAGCTGTTATCAGTAGGTGCTGGCAGGTTTAAGGAGTAACAGGAAAAATGGAGTTTTGCCCCAGTGCTTAAGCAGAAAGTTGATGGCAGAGAGGGATCACTAAAATAAGAGGGACAGGCAAATCAGGGAGACGGTGTGTGAGGTGGCTACATATGATGATAATTAAGTTCAGCATGTAATGCAGTCAGGACATACTCGCATGTTGTGGTGTGGTGGTTTTCTCACAAGCCCTGTCAGAAGCAGGGCTCTTCAAGGCTTATTTTCTTCTCTGCAGCAACCCCTGAGTTTCACACACAGGATGTCTCTGGCTGTCTGGAAGAGGAGGCTCCTGCTCCAGCAGCAGCAGCCCAAAGCAGCAGTGAGGAGGAGCTCAGAGAAGCTCCCTCTCCAGCACAGGAATTCAGCAAATACCAGAAGTCTCTTCCCCCACGATTCCAGAGGCAGCAACAGCAGCAGCAACAGGTAATAGGTGTGACACTCCCACCCCTCTTCCTTTGGAGCCCCACCAAACCATTGTGTTTTCTTGGTTCTCAATACAGTCAAATGACCAACTGTCTTTGGGCTGAACATGAGAGTTGTGAAGTGGCAGACTTCTTGTTTTGCCTCTTGTCTTTGCAGAGAGGTGGTCCTCTATCTGCTCTCATTTTCTACCTACACAGCTTTGTTTCTGTGAAACTCTTTCAAATCAGTGTTCTCTTTGCACCATGAATGTGTTTGGTCTTCATTTTGTCATTTTTGTTCCACTGAAAACTCTCTTCTGGGGCTCTGAGAAGGCCAGCCTGAACTGCTTTACGTGCCTTGCATCTTGGCTGACCTTACAGAGCTGTATGTGCCATGTGTAGTGTTCCAGCTCCTCATCCAGATGCAGTGAGCCTCCTTGGAGCAGCACAGTCAAAGCAGGGGACAGAATATCCAGGCTTGAGATAATGCAGAGTTAATTGCCATTCTTCATGGAATAACCACTTGAAATGTGATACAATCAACGCTGCTGCAAACCTTAGTGAAGAGCTTATATTTGGCTTTTGCTTGGAAGCTCAGTAATTGCTCTTTAATGGATGTTCCCCTGTGCTTGTTACTGGGCAGTTGACATTTTCATGATTCAGATGTACAGCAGCAAATGCTGCTAAAGTTCCTCTTTAGAAAAGATACTCTTAAACTGAAAATAATTGGATGTCCTTGCTGTCATGCAAATAATACCCCAGGTCATTGCTACTGAAAGAACATTAACATTTTATTTTATTTTCTCTTGTCTTCTGAGTCATTAGTATGTATGAAACAGTTTGTATTTTGGCTGGCATGTATTGCTACTTTGGTAGCAGTGGTTCCATGAAAAGAACAAAATAAAAAATAGTGTTGGTATCATTAATGAAATATTTTCTCCAAGGTACTGAAGCACTAGGGAACTCAGATATAATCTTTGCATTTTCTGAGTTTCTCCCTTGCTGTAATCATGTGTCAGGTTCAGATTTAAGGGAGTCTCTCTTGCTCTGCAGTAGGGGATTGGCTTTTTTTAAAACAGTGTCAGACACTAATTGTTTATTAAGTTTAGTAAGAAAAAACAGTGGAAAGTTTGACAGGTAAATGGATGTATTTAATGTTAATTGGAGCTGTTTACCTTTAGAAAGCTTTCTTTGGTACACAAATAAAGGTTCTTCTTGGACCTTTAGCAGAAGTTAAATGTCAAATCAGATTAAGATCATGACAGTCTTCAGCTAAAGGAAGGTGGACTGGCCATGTGAGAAACAAACCAAAGGTGTCAGCCTCATTTCTGCGAGATGTACAGGAAATACTATAAAATATTAATAGCTCTCTTAATTAAGTTTAGGATGTTCTTATCTAATCTGTTCAGCTAACATGAGTAGAACTAATACGTATGAACACTAAATTATTTGTAATTGCATTTCCTCCAAAGATCAACATCTTCTAAAGTATTTGGTTGCATCAGGAAACTGCATTGGACAGAAAGCTGCCCTGTATCTCATGGAAGTGTTGATCCCTTGCATTGAGCTGTGGGGCATGGGCTGTAGTACTGTGAGATTCCACCTGCAAGATATTTTGGCTGTTCTGAGTATTAGGAGAATAACAACTGCCATGTTCCCAGCTGATAGTGAATTGCCCTAATCTGCTCTACCCTCCCATCTGTTTGTATTTTTGAGCCTCTAACACATGGAATGTGTTTTCTTTTGGCTGGTCAGTTTGCAAGTGTGATTTCCTGGCACCATAACAGTTCCATCTCAAGCAACCCATCCCTCTTCCCTGCAGGAGCAGCTGTACAAGATGCAGCACTGGCAGCAGCAGCAAGTCTATCCTCCCCCATCCCATTCCCATCCTCAACGGACATTCTACCCACCACACCCCCAGATGCTTGGCTTTGATCCTCGCTGGATGATGATGCCCTCTTACATGGACCCTCGCATGGCCCCGAGTCGCACCCCAGTGGATTTCTACCCTTCAGCCCTTCACCCTTCAGGTAAGGTGTTTTCAGTGTTTGATTTTGTCATGGCGGTTGAGTTGGTCCATATCTGGAAATCTGCTCACCTATCATACCTCTGTCCAGACTTTGTGTCCTGGCTGGCTGTGATTGACCTTTTCTAGAGATGAGAAGGACCCAGGTACAGTGAGAGCTGGGGAGGGAACAGAGGAGGTTGGGAGGGAGGACACCTGCCTGTCCTTCCCCTGCACTGCAGTGGGAGATGTAGCAGCATTGGAATGTTAGTGGGTGTGAAAGCAGATCCTCGCCCCTTGGAGGAAAAAGATCAGTTTGGAAGTTAACTCTAATCATATGAAATTTTAATAGACCCTCTTCAAGAAGTGGGATGGAGAAGGCCTGTAGTTCCTGAGCTGGGTGCTCACTTCCTACTTTGTTACTGATCATCAAGATGTAAAGTTCTCTTGAGTTTGTGGTTTGTTTCACACACCTGCTTGGTTCCAAGCCAGTGATGGTATGAGGTGTTCTGTGCAAGGTGGTCTGTGTCACCATCCGTATCACTCCAGGTGTATTTCCCAGCTGTGTGCTGGGAGCCTCCCCTCTACCAGAAGGGCTTCCATGGCTGCAGTCACCTGCTGCTCTGGAAGGAAGGGGAGTCAAGCTAGCTGTGACTTGTTAATTCCTCATGGCTATGAGGCCATAGTGTTAATGGTATGAACT
>NW_009953489.1:5218337-5240741 GCF_000747805.2 Chaetura pelagica | reverse complement strand
GATTCCATTGTTGGGAGCAGCTGTCGATCTGAAGATCAGAACTGTCAGGCCGGGCAGG
The DNA here is from genome assembly GCF_000747805.2 of Chaetura pelagica. Taxonomy (NCBI): domain Eukaryota; kingdom Metazoa; phylum Chordata; class Aves; order Apodiformes; family Apodidae; genus Chaetura; species Chaetura pelagica. The sequence goes on along the minus strand of NW_009953489.1, from coordinate 5,240,683 downwards.
TGGAAAGGAAAACTGCTCCCTTGGACCCTGTGCCAGTGTGGGGCCAGGAGAGCTACACATCTCTGCAGAGCAAAGGGTATTCCCTGTCACATCAAAAACAGGCTGACAACATGACCATGGAGGGGCTGCATGCCAGGTGAGTGCAGGATTCCCCTCTCCTTATGCATGCTGTGATGGGAAGCACTGCCTTAAGTTGTCATGTACTGAAAAGCAGGTGTAGAGTTGCCCTAGTAAGTATCTCTGAATAGGCCAAGGTACTGACCTTGTAGCAGCCTTGCACTATTGAGTGTTTGTCATGGAGGTGTTCACAGGGGCTTTCCAGCTGATGCCAGTTGAAGCTGACCAGCTTGGAGCCTGTTCAGTAGGAGGGTATGTGGTTAGGTACAGAAAATAGTGAGTCAGAATTTCTGATGCCTACCTGTTTGTCTCCTATTCTTTGGAACTCTCTGAAACCAGTTTCTTGTTTTTAGATCTCCATGTGTTGGAGGCAGACTGTCCCTTTTTTTTTTTAAGTTTGCAGCCCATCATAGAAGCTGCTTTCTTTATAATCCCTTGATTTGAGGGCCCTTGGAGACGTGCTCTGTATTAGCTGACTTTCTTTTTGCTGTTTGTTTCCTTCTCAGGAATGACAGTTACTCTGCTTCTCCTGGAAGGCCAGAGAGTCTGAGCACCCAGCGAGATCTCTTTGAGGAGAGAGGGGAGGAGTACTTAAATGCTTTTGACAAGAAGGCCCAATCAGACTTTGACAGCTGCCTGTCTTCTCAGAGGATAGGCCAAGATCTCCTGTTTAAGCATCAGGACACTGTGCAGGAAACCTGTCCTTCAGCCAACCGCCATGCAAGCTTGAGATGTTCACCCCTGCAGCCTGACTTTATCCAAGCAGAGAAGAAGCCTGAATATAACGGTTGGGATATCAACCATCACCAGAAACCCACAGAGACTGCAGCAGAGGCTGCTGAAGAAGTGCCCAGGGATGAGCAGTCATTCAGTGCTGACCCATGGAAGAAAGAAGGAGCTAATACCAAACAGCCCGCGGAAGAGACAACAGAGTGGGTTGCAGAGAACCGGAACACCAGTGGTCAGCACCAGGAGCAGATAGGGAGGACACGGCGATCAGGCCCGATTAAAAAACCAGTCCTGAAAGCCCTCAAGGTGGAGGAAAAGGAGAAGGAGATGGAGAAGGTTAAACTGGAGGGAGAGGACACTTCACGCCTGCTGAAGGAGAAGGCAGCTGTTCAGAAAGCTGAAAATGAGTCAGATGATTCCACAGCCTTACTGAACTCCACACGTTACCTGCTGGATGACAAAGGTTCTTCCCAAGCCAGCCTTGCCCGAGAGGCTGAGAAATCCCAAGAGGAAGAAGAGGAAGAGGAGGAGGAAGAGAAACCAGAAAAAACCTGGGAGAACAAGCAATCGAGAGAGCCTGGTGACCTCCCACCCACAAAAAGAAACAACTGGATATTCATTGATGAGGAACAAGCCTTTGGTGGGAGAGGTCAAGGGCGTGGACGAGGAAGAGGCTTCAGGGAGTTCACTTTCAGAGGTCGAGGCACCGTTGTGGGCAGCCGAGGAGTCTACAATAACCAGCGGAGCAGCCGGGGACGAGGGCTTCGGGAGTTCAACCAGCCAGAGGACTTCCCCAGGGGCAAGCCCAGGCGCCGGATTGCAAGTGAGACACACAGTGAAGGCTCAGAATATGAGGAGCTCCCCAAGCGTCGCCGGCAGAGGGGCTCAGAAAATGGCAACGAAGGCTCTGTGCTGGACAGGGAGGATGGTGATTTGAAAAAGGGAGACTTCAAAGAGTCTTGGAGGTCCAACAAAATCTATTCAGATGATCACAGTAGTCTGGATCCTAAGATGAGGGCTCCGAGAGCTTTTGGGAGATCACTGCCACCAAGGCTGAGCAATTCTGGCTATGGGCGAAGGGGTTTCCTGGGCAAAGAGCCCACCCAGTGGCAAGGCAGGAGTGGGGGAGCAGGGTGGCAGGAGTACAGCCACACTTCTCCATCAGACACTTTTGGGAGCAGGCAGCAGTCTGACAGGGACTACATCCAGGATTCTTACAAACACGTGGATTCCTTCTCCAGCCGGGTTTTTGATGAGAATCATCTGGATGACAAGAGGCACTTTTTCCAGGAGGATTACTCAGCAGATCAGGAGAACATAGAGAACAGGCCCTTCAGGAGGCGACGTCCCCCCCGCCAAGACAAGCCCCCGCGGTTCAGGCGCCTGAGGCAAGAGAGGGAATCGGTTGGTCAGTGGAATCCTGAGGAGGGAGGCCCCAACCTGCTGCCTAGCCAGTGGCCTGGGAGACCCAAGCTGACCACCACGGAGAAGAGCAACATCTCGGGCAGGCGGTCTCCTGAGCTGTCCTACCAGAACTCATCAGACCATGCCAATGAGGAGTGGGAGACAGCATCTGAGAGCAGTGACTTCAGCGAGCGGCGGGAGAGGCGAGACGGTGTTTCGGAGAGCGAGGGCCAGCTGGAGAGTGGCCTGGGGAGCAGCAGCTTGGGAGAGAAGAGGGAGCTGGCAAAGAGGAGCTTCTCCAGCCAGAGGCCTCTTGTGGACAGGCAGAGCCGCAAGGCTGAGCCAGCAGGGTTTGCAGAGCAGTCTGTCCGGACTGGTGTAGGAGCAGCTTCCAGATACGAGAGCCAGCAGAATGGGACACTGATGAAAAGCAAAAGGTAAAGCTGCATTCTGATGTGCAGTTGTCTGTCATCTGTTACCTTGATAAGGGAGGAGTGGAGAAGGGCTGGACTGTAGATGGGGAGCTGTCGGCTGTTCCTTTTCATCTCGTGCAGACTTCCCCAGTAACTTCCTTGTAATGGGCTTTGTGCTCAGAATTAACTCCTGCTGTAGTTGAGCAAAGGCTAGGGTAGAATGAGATAGGATTAGAAACCTGCAAGAAAATTACAACCTGTATATTTTCTTCTACTCATCTTCTAGTGACAAATTTAATTCTTTTCCCTTCTTTTCCTCGTAGATCTACAGAAGAAGGAGGGGGCCTTGGAAACACCAGTGGTGGGAGCAGCCACTCTATTTACAGCTTGGATAGGGCTTCCCACGCCAACTCAGAGAGTGCTGAGGGGCCAGGTAAAAAGCCAGAGAAGGAGCCCAAATCTGCAGCACAAAGATCAAGCGAGAAGGGAGAGGCCTTGTCACAGTTTGAACTGAGTTATGGAAGTGAGTGTCTTAATTTGTTTCTGTAAAGGGATAACACATTGTGGCTGACTTCAAGCCAGGCTGATTCAGTCCAGTGTAATGTTAAATATCAGGTTAGATTGCATTTGATTTATTTACGCAAACAATAAATATCAGTGTATCTGAATAGGGAAAACACAGAAGACAAATGATGGATTTAAATTTTAACCCCAAACTTTCAGCCATACCTGACAGTCTCTCTCATGTTTCTTCTATAGAAAGTTTTGATTCAGTGAGAATATTTCTAAGATGTTATATTTGAAGCCCAGAATAACTTATCTAGTGTGAAGGAAGTTGAAGGGGCATTCCAGAGTGGGGAATTTGAGTCTGAGCTCATGACAGGGAGGTAAGAGATGAGTGTCTCCTGAAGAAATTTGCATTAGGCCATGACTCAGCTTTTTGCTGTTAGTGGAACTGAAGTTTTGCATCCAGAGGTGATGGCTGTGTTTTTAAAAGTACCTGTGCCTGCTTTGGCCTTACTAATATTTTGAAAGGTGTGGCTTGTTTCAACTGGTACTGCACCTAAAGCTACCTGAGTTACTTCATGGCTCACGTTCCCAAGCTCTCCCAACTGGAACATGCTTATCTTGAGGCAGAGAGCAAAGCCCTGCAGGATGAAATGATTGGTAGATACCAATAGACTTAGTTTTGGCTTATTTTTCGAAGATTAGCTGCAGTGCTGCTGGCTGAGCTTGTTTTCCTGCAGCATAGGTCCCACTTGGAAGGCAGTCTTTACATTAGTGCACTTACAAAGTTTTATCTGTTTACAGGCATGAACAATTTCTTCCCTGTCTGTGCTTTGTTCAGGTTCCATCATTGACAATCGGGTGTCAAATACAGTGGAAGAGAATGAAGTTGGATCCATGACAGGTGAAGGCTTCATCGAGGTTCTTACTAAAAAGCAGCGTCGTTTGCTGGAAGAGGAGCGAAGGAAGAAGGAACAGGCTGCTCAGGTGAGGAGTGGGAGGCAGAAACATGCATTGTTTGGACTGCAGTCAGAGGGATGGCACCCCAAAAAGTGTTTGGATGAGCAGAAAAGCATAGAGTTGGCTAAAGTAGGTCCTAAGTAACATCTAGGAAGGGGACATTTGTCTAAATATGCTGGAAGACTACAAATTCTAAGGGGATTAGGGAATATTTTGACATGATAGGAGACTTAATGAAAGCTTGAGGACTAAATGCAAATGAAAAGCATTGTTGGGAAATCCTTACTGACGAGACCTTCTGGTAGGTTCAGAGAGTCTAACAAGCAAAGTTATAAAAGCCTGGTTTATTGGCATCTTTAAAATTAAGCTGAAGACAATGTATGAATGTGCAGTGGGAAAGGTCTTGTAGTTGCACAGATATGCTTCTGTCTCAGATCTTGGCTCTGTGAAAGAGCCATCTCTCTCTTGTGAACTGATTAATCTTGCTTTAGCTGGAGTAAAGGAGAGGATTTAAGCAGAGCAAGTCTTTTGTAGTATTCATTTTGCTCTGATTTATATCCTGTCCTCTCACTTTCCCAAATTAAAAAAAAATGCTGTTGAAGGTAGCTTTTTTCACTGCCTTGCTAGACTGGGGTAACCTCCTGTTAGCCACTGGGCCCATTTAAAAAAAGGCAAGTGAGGAGAGTCAGAATGTCTTTGTATAGTTCTGTTGCATGAGCTGGGGGCTCTTCATGCTGCAGCATTTAGAAACCCAGGGTTTGGACCTGCCAGGAGCAGGTTGTGTTAGCCCAGTGCAGTGGCAGGTCTTATGGCCTGTCCTTTCCTCTCCCAGGCACCAGCTAAGGCCCGTGTCCTGCAGTCCCGCATTCCTCCTCGGTTTGCTAAGAAGCAGAACAGCTTGTGCTTGGAGCAGAGTGATGTAACCGTGTCTGGAAACAGCCTGGGCACAGAGATCTGGGAGAGCAACAGTCCAGGTGAGTTTTGGTCTGCCTGTTCTGGAGTGTTTCACTTTGCTGAGGAATCCAGTGGTGTGTGCAGGAAGGACAGAGTGTCTGTGCTTAAGAGGAGACAACCTTCTCTTGCTCGGTGCTGGTAGTGGGAGGGGAACTAGCAGACATCTGGAGTAGCATCTATTCAGAGCTGTACTGTTTAACCAGCCTCCTGTTGTTGACCACGTCAGTCTCCTATTTCTTGGGTCTTGTAACACCAAGATCCTGCCTAGCATTTTCTAGCCTGTTGGGCTGGATCTGCTTCAGCATTTGCTTACTTTGCCTTCCTCTGTTTATCATGCTCTAGCCTTGAACAGCTAGTGCCTCCCTTGTTTCTGTTTCTGCTCTTTGTTGTTTTCATGTACCTTAAGAAATCTCTTCCCTTTTCTCTGCCTTTGCTCTCTGTGCTGTCATGTCTCCAGTGAATGGGCAGCACTACCTTTCTGAGGTGGTGAAAATATCCTGTCTCATGTCTAGAAATGGAAGTTACTGTTAACTTGTGTGGTGTACAAGGTGTGCTCACAGTTGTGTTTCAGGCAGCTGAACCTTTCCCTCCATTCTCTTCCAGCTCTCTCCGTTCAGTCTCCTGGCAGTGATTCCTGGAGCAAGCCTGTAAATACCTTTAATGGTACTGAATCTAGTGCCGCTGAGGTGAGTGGCACCCACTGTGTCCATAAGGAATTGTGTGTATAAAATATTAACGTAGGTGGCTTATGCTTCTCATTGCCTCCATCTGTGCTTAGTGACTCTCAGCTCTGCTTGTGCCATTGAAAACTCTTTCTTTGCAGTTCTTACTTGAGCTTGATGCTGCTCAAACCTTGTCCTAGAGGAGGGCCAAGCACTACTTGGTGTTACATGTGGGGATAAATCTGGAGTAATTGTCTGGGAGAGCTATTCCAGGGTTATGCTCCTAACTGAACACAGAGTAGATGGTAGAATCCCATAGGTCATGTCTGTGCCTCATGCCTGTGTGCCGTGTGTAGCTGTAGCCTTAATGCAGGGAGGGCTTCACCTCTGGAGACCAGAGTTCAAATCTGGTTTGGGTCACAAGTGAAATGAGTTTGGCAATCTCAGCCTAGTTGCTCTGTGGGCCACTTTTTCCTTTTCCAAAGCCGTGGTCCGGTTGGTGCATCAGTTAACCTGTCTCAGGGTTGTGTAGAGCTGAAGCAGCAGCCAAGGGGTGCTGCAGATCAGGCCTGACTCCTTTGCAGTTAACCAAGAATGTGATTTGAAAAGGAGACGCTGTTTTCTGGGATTTTTTACATTTTTTTAAATATATTTTTTTATATATATATTTTTTTCGCCTCCTTTGTGGAGCTGGGTCAGAGTCCGGGGCTTTAACACATTTCGTGCTTTGCATAGCAGGGATTTAAAGGCAGCCAGGGGGATAGTGGCATTGACTTGAGCGCGGAGTCTCGGGAATCCTCCGCTACCTCCTCTCAGCGCAGTTCTCCATATGGCACCCTCAAACCAGAGGAGATGAATGGGGCTGGCCTGGTGGACCCAAAGCCTGACTGCCAGAAGGAGCAAGTGCAGAAGCAATCTGATAAAAAGGTAATCTGGATTTGCAGCCAAGCCAGAGCACGTAGTGAGAGACCTTGTCAAGTGGTTGTGTTGTTCTTGATAGCATTTTTAAGGCTTGAGATTGAGTTATTCAGTCTTTGTGTCTCAGCCTCTCTGCTTTCCTGTTAAGGATTCAGATCAAGGCTCAGGACAGAACAAGGAACACAAGCCTGGACCTATCGGCAACGAACGCTCCCTGAAAAACAGAAAGGGTTCGGAGGGAACGGAACGGCTGGAAGGGAATATTCCCCCTGTTAATGGGGTGGAAATTCACGTGGATTCTGTACTTCCTGTGCCACCCATTGAATTTGGAGTAAATCCTAAAGTGAGGATTGAATTTAATTTTATCTTCTTGGTGATTTGAGCTTGTTGAGATATGAAAGGTGATTTGAGGCAGAAGGATTATTTTGAGGAAGCTTCCAGCTGTAGATTTGCCTTTAGATTTCATTACTGACACAAACCAGGTACTCAAGATGTCTTGGCAAACACGTAATGTCCTCTTGGAAGTGTTGTCCCAAGGACCAGCTGGGGTGGTAACAGAGGTGAGGGACAAAATTATGGCCATCTAAGCCTTTGTGTGCCTCTGGGGTTTGCCTGCTGCCGAATGCTGAGAAGTGTATTTCTGTTCTCCTCCAGCAAGGCTTACTGGAGGACAATCTTTAGTTTCTAGTGTCATGATTCAGGCTAAAGTCATTAACCATGAGAAGCAGTTGGGTGGCCCGTGGACTTGGATTTGAATTTTTGCTGTTTTGCTTTTTCAGGACTCTGACTTCAGCTTGCCACCTGGTTCTGCCTCTGGCACTGCAGCTAACCCTGTCACCAAATTACAGGATGCCTTGGCCAGTAATGTAAGTATTTCTTTTTTCTCTTGGCATTAATTCATTAGATTTACTCCTTAGTTACACCTCAGATGCTTCCAAAGAAAGCAAACACTTCTTTGCAGTTGACATCACACGTCGTGCTTAGCCAACACATGTGACTCAAATCTGTAGTTGAAATCTGCCCTCCAGGGGTCGGGGCAGAATGAGCCTCACTAGCTCAGAAGTGAGCAACTCCATTATCATTGTGACCCATGAAAGGCAAGAGGTGTTGCAGATCTCTTGAGATCACCAGTCTCTTCCCCTGAGACCCAAGAGTGCTGGTAATGGACATGATGCAGAGAGTGGGTTTTTTAGGCTTGGACTGCCTCCTTTGGGAGGTCTCATCTGCCACAGCAAAGCATAAAACTGTAACTTTTGAGTCAGGCCCTTTTGGGAAGTTTCCTAGCTTGTTCCAGCCATCTGGGTATTTATGTGATTATGAGTGAGCACACTGAAAGCCCAGTTTGTAGCTCAGCTGGGACCAGCAATGTGAGAAACTCCCAGAGCTTCTTTTGAAATGTCTTCAAATTTTTAGGCAGAATTATTTGGTAGGTTTGTCTTTAAGGGTGCTTTTTTTTCAGAAATGCTCTTTCAGAAACAGGTTTTGTCTGAGGTAGATTCCAAAGATGGGGCAGGAGGGGGAACTATCCTGCAAATTGAAGTTACTGGGTCAAATTGATGTTGAAGTGGAAGCTGGTGTAACTTGACACGGAGCGTGTCATAACACATCACCCAAGCTTCATTTATTCCAGCAGCAGAATGGATCACAGTTGAATGTGATACTTAACTCCTGCAGTACCACTGGGGATTGAATCCTTTGAGGTGTAGCTTTTAGAGCTGCCAGCTGAGGCTCTGTCAGCTCATGACATTCTTGTAAGAGTTGATGAAGTATTTTGACTGTTTGGAATCTCCCCTCAGGCAGGGTTAACGCAGTCCATTCCCATCCTGCGGAGAGATCATCACCTCCAGCGCTGCATTGGCCTGAACCCAATGTCCTTCCCCACTGCAGACCTTACTCTTAAGGTAAGCAAGCTGGCATGTGTGTGTCCTAGGTGTGGACACCATGTGTCTGTGGCTAGAGTAGTTGAGGGTGTGTCGTTAGGTACTGCTAAGTTTTTAATTAGCTTTGGTAAAAGTTGTCCATATGTGCTATTTGGCATGGGTGAAGGGGTGTGTGTTTCATCAGTCCTGGATGCTGAAAGCCATGCCAGTTTCAGAGCAAGAGCAACAGAGCTTTCCTGCTATTTCAGTAGCTGGGTATGGTGGCTGGTCAGGGATCCTAGATGTCTGGTGGTTTGAAGAGGGGGGAAAAAAGATGACACAAACGCAGACCCAAACGTACAAAAAAAAAACAACCAAAATGAACCAAAACAAAAACCATGACCCCAAACTCAGAAAGCTCAGCAAATGTCAAGGGGGTTGAGTGCCAGCCTTCCACTGTGACTAGACTAGATTGAATTTGAACTAATAGGTCATAGATGAGCAAGTATTGTCCTCCCCAGTTGAACTGTCTGTAGTTATTGTCCTTCATTTCCATAGATGGAGTCTGCTCGTAAAGCTTGGGAAAACTCTCCTAGTTTGCCAGAACAGAACTCTCCAGGAGGTGCAGGCTCAGGCATCCAGCCTCCTTCCAGTGTTGGAGCTTCCAATGGTGTCAGCTACAGCTCTTTTGGTGGAGTTTCTATGCCTCCTATGCCTGTGGCATCCGTAGCACCTTCTGCATCAATTCCAGGTACCTGCAAAGTGCTGCAGCAGTGTTTGCATTGTCTGGTTGGTATCTAGGAATCCTCCTCTGATTTTAACAGATTAGGGCAAGTAACTGTCTGGCCTGTAGTTAACAGATGATTAACAGCAATTCAGGCAAGACAGAAAGAGGGACTCTTATCTCCACTTGAGTGTGACTGGTATAAATTTAGCAGAAGGAAGGACTTACCCTGTGTAGCGCTAAGTCTCTGTGATGTCTCAATAGATCCTGCTTACCCTTCACTGTGCGCTCAGTAGAATAGAAGGGAAGTGAAGAAACCTGTGGCTGAGAGACTTCAACAGTTCCAGTATCAGTATCAACCCACTCTTCTGCTCATTTTGCTACTGAAGTCCCAGGTTCTAAACACCTTATGCTCTTTGTATGTAAAAACAACTTGTCTTACAGCTTGCAGAGCTCTGGGCAGTAGGAAGGTGTTGCTGCCCTTCAATTAGACTCAGTCATGCCAGATAGTGTGTATAATTAGGAATCTGGAAAGAGGAAATATACTTCAGTTCTCTGACTCCTGGTCACTCCTTTGGGACCTTTCATGCCTGCACTATACTTCTCATGCCTTAGGTCAAGAGTACAGTGGAATATGCTGGGCAGAAGTGATAGTGAGTGGGCCACTGTAGGTACACTGTTATTAGCTTCTGCTTGGAAAACAGATTGTTCTGAGTCATGTTGTTTCCTTCCCCATTCAGCCTAAATTTGCTTGTAAATCCTGCAGTTCAGATCTGCACAGAAGTGCCATAGTGCTTTGTAATTGGTGCCACCCTTGGGGTGGGTGATTGTGGCTTTTAGATCTCGTGTGTGAAGGTCACCAACACCAGGTTTGCTCTTTCTGTTCCTCCTATTTGCAAAGATGAGATGATTGCAGAGCAGGTTTCTGGCATTTAGGAATGGTTTGGAGTGCAGTTGACCAAGTCCCAAACTGTTAGTGTCTCTTGACTTTTTTTTTTTGTGGAGGTGAGAAACCTCTTACAGAAAGGTGTAATGAATTCTCAGCAAGCCTGCTACTGTAAGTGGGCTGCTGGCTTTGGTGTGTGTCCTTAGGAGCTTTACAGGCTCTTCTAAGTGAGTGCTGTGTGTTGATTTTCTGAGAGGTGGGAAACAGTTCTCTGCAATGTACTGTGCCTGTATCTCCTCTCTACCTTGAATTCACAGCCTGCATTTCTGCTGTTCAGGTAACCATATCCCACCCCTGTACCTGGATGGCCACGTGTTTGCAAGTCAGCCCCGCCTGGTCCCTCAGACGATACCTCAGCAGCAAAGCTACCAACAGGTAAGGGAGAAATACAGCTACCTAGTGGTTTCTCAAGGAGTTTCCAAGGGGCCATTTAAGAAACAAGATTACCCCAAGGAGCTTAGGTGTGACTTCCTTTAGGTGCCTTGAATGGTGCTTCCCTGTGGGTGTTGGTGAAATTGAGGGGATTTCCCCTTTTTGTACCTGTGCCTTCGGACTGTTTAACTGAAGCAGATGCTGAGGCATCTGTGTGACATAAAGTGTCCTTTAGTAAATTCCACAGCTGGTCAGTACTGATGAGCAATTTCACTATCCTTAACTAAATAGGGTATTGATAGGTGAGGAGAGTCCCTTCAAGGTAAGAGTGCAGGCAAAGGAGAGCTGTGATTGTTAGTGCCTGTCCTGTCTGTGGAGCACCTTGGTCCTTGTGTCCATCAAATGCCTCTCCCAGGCATCACTCTTCCCTCTTGGGTGCCCGTCCAGCGTCTTCCCCAGCCAGTGTTCTGCTGTTCTGTGGAATGATGCAGGGGCTGGGTAAAGGTGCAGGGTAGGCAATATTCATGATATATTGACTCACAGAGGAAACTGCTGGATTTTTCACAGCCTGGGAGGGTTTCTGGCTGCTCTTGTATGTCTCAGTCATCTCTATTTATTCTGCAGGCTGCTGCGGCTCAACAGATTCCCATTTCCCTCCACACATCCTTACAGGCCCAAGCTCAGCTTGGGCTGAGGGGTGGTTTGCCTGTTTCCCAGTCCCAAGAGATGTACAGCTCCATTCAGCCCTTCAGGTAACTGCTTTGAGTTCTTCATTTCCCTGTGTCTTGATATGTTATGTTTCTGATGGCTCCGTGCATTGATCAGATCCTCCACACTCATCTTCTCTTCCCCCCCTTGTTGACTGCTGCTTCCTTTCCCATCCTGCCAGGGAGGAGAGCAAAGATATCAGGACACCTAAGGCTGTCTGTAGTATGCTTTGTAGGACAATGACAAAGACCATCCTTGGAAAGTTAACTCAGTTGTACTGCCTACCCTCTCAAAAGGGGAGACAAATCTTGAGAAAGATGCCAACCCACAAATCTCCTCTTTCTGCAAACAGATTTCTAAGTGAGAAACCCTGAACTTAGAGCTTACTTTAGTTGACATATCACTGAGGAGAAGACAAAGAAACTGTTTGATCAGAGCTGAGTACCTGCATAGTGAAATTAAATAACTTTTATAAGATACAAGCTAACAGTTCAGAACAGAATAAATGGCTGCACTTTGTTGGAGAAAAAAAAAGGAGATTCAACAGGTGTTGCAGCAACAGTGCATGTCTACAGGAGCTATTCACTAAGATTGAAGGAGTAAGACATCCAATTCAGAGTTGGGCTGGCTGTGGGAATCATGCTCTGTACTCCCTTTCCTGCATGAGATCATAGTGAATGACCAGAATAGTCCTTCAAGGCCTAGACACTGGGGTTTAAAAAAAATTAAACACCTTCTTTGCTAGGGCTGTTTGAATCTGTAATTTCTTATTCTTTTCTGCTTTGCAAATCTGCTACAAACTTCTGGTAATCTGAATCCTCCCTTATTGCTAATCCAGACCTCATGCAGTGTATTGATGCATAAACTTTGGCTTGGACACAGTGTCATTCTGTTGAATATTCCTGAAACACAAGGACGCAGTTGTAAGGGCTTAAAAGTGGAAGTAAAAAACCTTGTAACTGAAATGGAAAGTGGCATCACAGCTTATTTCTGAGCTGTCAGCTTAGTGGAGTCTGGGAGCTGATTGTTGATTGCAGGCCAGGGGTGGCATGGTAGGAGGGTGTTGGGGGGTGTATACAGTCTCCAGAAGTTTATTGTGTAATGACTTGAGCGTATTTTTCTTCTCCAGGTCTCAGGTGTATATGCACCCCAGTCTGTCTCAACCCAGCACCATGGTCCTGACAGGAGGCACTGCTCTGAAGCCTCCGTATTCCGCCTTCCCAGGCATGCAGCCCTTGGAGGTGGTGAAAACCCAGTCTGGGTCCCCCTATCAGCCCATGAATGGAAGCCAGACACTGGTTTATGAAAGCCAGATAAACCAGGCGGCTGGTATGGGAGCCTCCCAGATGATGGACTCTCAGCTTACGCAGGTTAGGGAGCAGGGCTTGCAAGTCACTCCCTTGTACAGGCTCTTCCACAGCCACTTGTTTCTGAGGCTGGGTTGAAACTAGTGTTTGTGTTGAGTCATGTGTTTGTGTGAACTGAGCTCTTTGTAAAGAGGCAAAAGATTTCCCCAAGAGACTCTGTTCTGTGAACCATTGTTTCAAACATGCAGCACCTTATTTAATGAGATTCTTGCTAATTACTTGTCTGTCCCTGCTGAGATGTCACTTTGTAACTTGGAAGTCCATATAGATGTTTTGTGCAGCTCAAACCTTGCAGTACTTCATACATAGGAGGCCATGATGCAATAGTTGTCCTAAAAGTACCTCTTCTGAGACCCAAATCCCAGTCATCTCCAGATTGAACTCGGCTGCCAGGGTAACTAGGACCTTTTATTGCAAGTTCATCAATCTTCTCAATTTGTTTGTTATCCTGGTCTAATTTACAACTTCTGCTGATCTGTTTGGCAGCATCTTAATGAGAATTTGATTGTGTGAAAAGTTTTTGTAAAGTATGGTTCAGATAAAAGACATTGAATCCTACTGTGGGCATAGCTGTATTTGTGGACATGTGTTCTGATTCTCTGGAGAAGTTTGATACTTTTATTAAACTCATCTTACATTTATTTTATGCAACATGTTAAGGTTTATTTTTTGTTTAAGGATGGATGTTTATGTTGCGGCTGACATAAAAAGTTCATCTTGAAAGTAACTTAGCTGAGGGAAATATATATAGATAATACTGGCAAGCTAAATATTTGAAGAAGTGCTTTATCCATCATAAGCCAGTAACTTGGTCTCATTTGCCAGCCTCAGATTTATTTATTGATTTATTTAGGACAAAGCGTTGTCAAAGAACCTCCCAAATCCAGCAAGTGAGAACTGGCAGATGAATCAGAGGGAACAGGAGGCTCTTGAGGGCCTGAGCTGCATTTTTTTTACAAATCACTCTTAATTATTACCATCACGAGCTTGAAGCTGGCTGCAGATCATACAGCTGAGGTCACCGTTGCTTTCTCTGGAGGCCTAGTCCTCAAAATGCTTTGGTATGAAAGTGTAGCAGACTTTCTGGTTTGGGCTTCAAAGCAGCAAACAGAGTGGGTGACACTGAGCTGTCTGGCACTGCCAGCATAGCAAGAGCAAATGCACCCATGCAGCAGCCATGAGGGAGACTGAAAAAGTGGGTGATGGTTCCAGGCAGGAGGAAAGCCCCGTGTCGTGAGTTCAGTTATGTTAAATAAATGCCACATTAAAAGCCCAGCTGACAGGGTGTTGGCAACACTACCAGAACACTCATTTCAGTGTGAAGGTCCCTCTGTTACATAGATTTGCATTTACTCTGTTCCAGACAGCACTGCTGGGGAGCTTCCTTCTAGCAGCGCTGTGCGTGCAGGTTATTAGAAGGCAGCGTGTCGAACACGAGGCTGTTACTGCCATTAAGTTAACTACATGTCCTTGTCACACAGCTAACGATGCCTGTGCCTGGCTCCCAGCTTCCTCTGCCCCGCTACGGCTCTGGCCAGCAGCCCCTGATTCTGCCACAGTCCATCCAGCTTCCTCAGGGGCAAAACCTGCCTGTAGGAGCTCCCCGAAGAATCCTCCCTCCTGGATCCCAGCCTTCTGTTCTTGCTACCAGCAGGGAGGTGAGGATTAACTCCTGCCTGCTCATTTTAGCATTATTAACCCCTCCTGCATTGAAGTTTCACTCCTTGATCTTGCTTGTTAAAGGGGAGACTGGCTTGTTTGGGATCCTTAAATATCAAAGCCAAGGATTGGTATTAAATTGAAGGAGCCCTTTTCCCCTCATCTCCAAAGTTCAAGCCAGCAGTTTTTCAGGTTTTGCTGCTGGTCATCGTTCTATTTCCAGGGAGCCAAATCCTGCCTTGATCCAGTTTGGAGTCTCCAGTTTTATTACATGTTTACACAGGTTTCCCCAGAGTGCTTGAGGGGTGGTGAGCTCCAGACACAGTTGGAATACTGCCCAGATATTTCACACTCTTGTGAAGCTTGTCCATTTGAGTAGGTATATTAATGTCATGTCTGGTTTGATGGATTCGTATCTTAAATTTGTCTGTTATAGGGGAGAGAGAGCACAGCAGTTAACTTCCAGGTTCTGTATTTGCTTGTGCTGCTGGCTTGTTGGTTTAATACAAGCAGATTGTTTCACAAGCCTCACGTTCTTCACCTGAAAATGTTTCTTTTAATGGGCACAATGGGTAGAAGGGCAAAGATTTGGCTTAAGTGTTTATATATGAAGTACTGAGTGATTTGTGAATGCAAAGGTGATACTCTCTCACTCATTTTCCTCTGTAGTCCTCCCAAATGGAAATGAAAGGGTTTCATTTCTCCGATGGTAAACAGAATATGTCCTCTGGAGGGTCTGTACCATCACCACATACGTACAGGTAAAACGTTTACTCTCTAGTCAGAAGGGAGAAGAAGTAGAGTTCCCCGTGTGCAGTGATACGGTGCATGCATCATCCCTGTGCAGGATTCACTTGGGATTTCACGTGTAGGATGTGGTTACTGTATGGTCTGAATACTCTCATCAGAATGCATGATCATGGCTTTCATTTTGGGGTGTGGGCCAGTGTATCTGACTTGGCCCTGCGTGCTTGTGGGAAGCTCATAAAGTTACTTCTTTACTACGTCTGAAAGACAGATTGGAATCGGTGTGTGCTTTTGTGTGTTCCTTGTTAAGGTGGAAAAATTGGGACTCGCTGAATAAACATCTTAGTTTCCAGCCTGGTCCTCTCACGATAAGGTGCTAATGTCTAGATGTACCAAGCCTTCAGGTCGTTGAGCTTTTTTAGATCATGCAGTGACTTTGTATTTCTTTCTCCTAACCACCCCACGTGTTGTCTTTTGGGCCGGGGAGCTCGCTGGTCTGCACAGCACCAACTTGTGCCCTGTCTACTGCTGCTTTCTGCTTTGTTTCTTTCACACATGAATAAGGTTCTCATTCCATTGTAGAATTTACTCCATGAATATTGTCGACTCTTCGATTTCCAGGCCTAGCTCTGCCAGCCCAAGCGGGAAGCCGTCTGGACCAGCAGTTAGCATGGGCTCTGTGCCAGGACACTACGTTCCACAGGTAGTGTACGTCGGGGCTTTGTTTGACCCAACAGGGTCTGCTCTTCTGTTCTGTCATGCTTGTGCCTTGGACTTAGGAGTGGCAGAAAGGCCTGTGTGCAGCAGATGTTATGTGGGAGCTTTAATTTTCCCTGCAGGGGAGAGAGTGAGTCCAAGAGTAATGCTGGGAGATTGGAAAGTCAGGAGAGATTAGAGGGTTACTTGTTTTACAGTGTCTGTGGTGTTTCTTGTCGAGTTTTTATAAATTATTTGCATTTCCAGACACGAGACGCTTTGAGATCCTTGCGTGTCAGGTCTTTTAGGACAGCAAAGTATGACAGAATAAACCCCTGATTTTTGAAGCAAATTTGATGTCTTGCATGAATGATGGTCACAGTTTGGTTTTTTTGTATCTGCCTGGGGCCCTCCGTGATGCAAAGGTGATACTCTCTCACTCATTTTCCTCTGTAGTCCTCCCAAATGGAAATGAAAGGGTTTCATTTCTCCGATGGTAAACAGAATATGTCCTCTGGAGGGTCTGTACCATCACCACATACGTACAGGTAAAACGTTTACTCTCTAGTCAGAAGGGAGAAGAAGTAGAGTTCCCCGTGTGCAGTGATACGGTGCATGCATCATCCCTGTGCAGGATTCACTTGGGATTTCACGTGTAGGATGTGGTTACTGTATGGTCTGAATACTCTCATCAGAATGCATGATCATGGCTTTCATTTTGGGGTGTGGGCCAGTGTATCTGACTTGGCCCTGCGTGCTTGTGGGAAGCTCATAAAGTTACTTCTTTACTACGTCTGAAAGACAGATTGGAATCGGTGTGTGCTTTTGTGTGTTCCTTGTTAAGGTGGAAAAATTGGGACTCGCTGAATAAACATCTTAGTTTCCAGCCTGGTCCTCTCACGATAAGGTGCTAATGTCTAGATGTACCAAGCCTTCAGGTCGTTGAGCTTTTTTAGATCATGCAGTGACTTTGTATTTCTTTCTCCTAACCACCCCACGTGTTGTCTTTTGGGCCGGGGAGCTCGCTGGTCTGCACAGCACCAACTTGTGCCCTGTCTACTGCTGCTTTCTGCTTTGTTTCTTTCACACATGAATAAGGTTCTCATTCCATTGTAGAATTTACTCCATGAATATTGTCGACTCTTCGATTTCCAGGCCTAGCTCTGCCAGCCCAAGCGGGAAGCCGTCTGGACCAGCAGTTAGCATGGGCTCTGTGCCAGGACACTACGTTCCACAGGTAGTGTACGTCGGGGCTTTGTTTGACCCAACAGGGTCTGCTCTTCTGTTCTGTCATGCTTGTGCCTTGGACTTAGGAGTGGCAGAAAGGCCTGTGTGCAGCAGATGTTATGTGGGAGCTTTAATTTTCCCTGCAGGGGAGAGAGTGAGTCCAAGAGTAATGCTGGGAGATTGGAAAGTCAGGAGAGATTAGAGGGTTACTTGTTTTACAGTGTCTGTGGTGTTTCTTGTCGAGTTTTTATAAATTATTTGCATTTCCAGACACGAGACGCTTTGAGATCCTTGCGTGTCAGGTCTTTTAGGACAGCAAAGTATGACAGAATAAACCCCTGATTTTTGAAGCAAATTTGATGTCTTGCATGAATGATGGTCACAGTTTGGTTTTTTTGTATCTGCCTGGGGCCCTCCGTTCCAGCTAATGCTTGGGTTTTGTATGTCAAAAGGCAAAGCAGCGGGTGGATGAAAATAAAGCCAATCTGGGAGCAGTGAAGCTGCAAGAAACAGCCTCCACAAACCAGATGAAGCCAGTGCGCACAGGAGCGATCAAACCTCAGGCAGTCAAGGTGGAGGAGAGCAAGGCCTAGGAGCACCTGATGCCCAGCTGGTCCTGCTGCCTGAGAGGCACTGCAGCTTAGACTGGACCCCACTGGATCTCCTGAAAATCCTACCAGATCTACTTCCTGCCCCACACTGACTGACTACAGCAACATCATCCAAGCCCCTCTCCCAACAAAGCAGTTTGAAACAGTGGATATTGACCTGCTTGCTTTAAAACAAACCAACTGTGTGACTTTTGAGTGGCTCGAGCCATTTTTATTGTTTATTTTATTTTTTCCCCCCCTCATGCCCCATCCACAGGTAGCTGTGATCGCTCACTTGGCAAAGCCCATCCTTCTTCTTCCCTACTTCTGTCTCAGCAGAGTGGCAACTGGGGGAGAGGGGTTAGTTTGAGGTTTTTCATTTTAAAGGCAGCTGAGGTTTTTACAAAAAAAGCTATATCTTTGTTTATAGCAGAACTTTTATATGTTCTTTTATTTTTCCCCCTTCTGCTTTTCTCATTCCTTCCAGAAAATAATTCCCTTCATCTAAAATTATGTTCTGACAAAACTCTGCTTAGTTTTATATACAGTTCTGTGCTATGTTGAGAATCATTACTCTTCTAAATTATGAGTGAATTTGGATATATTTCCCCCCGGGTTATTCAGCCTTTCAGATACTTCGATTTTTTGAAAAACAGGACAGTTATTACATTCATTGATTTTTTTAGTATCTTTGTTTCAAGCTAGAAGCAGCGCATGTGTTAGAAGTAAACGTACTAAAGATGTGTAGTACCAAACCAAAACAACACCAAATTTCTGTTGCAAGCTCATCTGGATCTAGGTTTTGGGGTTTTTTGTGGGTTTGGAATTTATTTTTTTGTTTAGTGACTGCCAAACACACCAAAATGTAAATCGTAGATTTACGGACTGTAAAATCTGTTAAGAGAAATCTCCTCACCACACACAGGTCAGAAGAGTTGGCCAGAGCCAACAGGTCTGTATGGACTACTTTTTGTAGTTGTGATGCTCTCTTTTGCTCCCTACCTTGGCTGCTCTAACTCTTTGTCTCCTGAGAATTGTTCTGTATTGTGTTCATCCCTCGGGGCTGCTCTCCTAAGCTTTGCTCTTCCCCCCTTTTCCCTAGCTCTTGCTTTCTATTCCTCTTAAAGCCTTCTGTAAAATTGGCAGAGAAACACATTGGTAAGGGAGCCCCTCTGCAGGGCAGCCATTTTAGCACACTTGGAACCTCCTTTTTTGTGTTAGAAGCGCACGGTTACAGAGGCAGTTTGGAATCAGCCTTTTATTCTCCTTCTCCAGATAAACAGCAAAGGGTTCTTTATTTTTGATGCATAGAACGTGTATGCAGTGTCATCACCTCACACTTCTCACCAGTGTTGAATGATCTATGAAAGGAAGGTCGTATTGGGATGGTGGGAGGGGTGGGTTTTTATTTCTTTGGGTGTTTGGGTTTGGTTTGTGTGCGTGTGTGTAGATTTTAGGATGGGCTTTTCCAAGTTCCTGGGAGTGCTTGGAGTCCTTCAGCTGACCGTAGTCTTAAGTAAACTCAGCTACTTTCAGCTCTCTTGGTTTGTGCCGTTTAGCTCTTTCAAAAAGTAAAGTAGGCTGGTCACTCTGAAGTGAGGGAAAGAAAACCTGGGTTTTTGCAGGAGACAATAGCTTGCAAACTGTGCCCTCTGCCTCTGCTAGGTGGCAGCAAGTCGTTTGGTGGTGGTTCCAAAGAAGCTATTTTGAACAAAGAATGTATTTGGGAAGGGATCTGAAAGGTGTTCTTGTTTCTTAGTTTGCTTTCTTTTCCCCTGCTTTCTGGGAAAGATCTTCCTTAACTTTCTTGGGATGCATTTGAAGTTTTAAGCTAGGTATAAATAAGAATTTTATACAGTAGCTTTAAAGAGCTTAGAAACCTAAACTAAGTTAGACATAGTAATGTACCCTCTCCACAGGTGTCCCCATTGACATGGCAGAGAGCCCGAAGGGAAAGGGATAGGATGGTACTTGGAGGAAAATAAAAGCTCTTATTTTTTTCTTTTCCCCTCGTGTTTTATGGATTTTTAACTCAAGAGCAGAGTGTGCCAGCATCTCTCTAGCATCCTCCATAGAGTACAGGGTTGGATGCTAAGTGACAGATACTTCCCCAGCCTTCAGACATTTCCCAGACCTGCATCTTCATCTGCTAGTCCTGCTCCCAACGTTTTCCAAAGATTGCTCCACCAGTAAGTTATCCCACCGCCCTTTCTGTTTTCTTCCTTGAAATATCATGAACAACAGAGTTATCTGGTTATTTTTTTCTTTTAATTATCCTTCTGCCCAGCTGGCCCTAGTTAATGTCAGCCCAGAATCTAACTGTAATGGCTAAAGACACTTATCCAAACCCCCCTCTTCTCATCTCTTTCCTACCCTCCCTACACAGACTACTTACGCTTTACAAAGACACTAACCTCTTTCCTCCCACCTCTATGACTTGAAAATGGTCAAATGTGTTGGAGAAACTGGGTTATTGCTAGATAAGTTACTGCAGTCCCTCTGGTGTAAATGCCATCAGAACTACAATACTTCCTGTTGAAAAAGGTCACCCTTCTTTCTCTTTTAACCCCTCCATTCCTTCCCCCAACAGAATAAAACACTAGAATTTATTTATGCGTATTTGATGTTGTAGGTCTAGGTGAAAAAGTAATTGTTTCACTGCTCTATTTATATATTATGTCTGAATTATTCTGTGCAGGAAAGGCCAAGAAATGCATGTGAGCTTCGTTCCATTCCTCACCTTTGCCTGACTGTCAGCTGCAGTTGGCAAGACTCTCTTTCACTTAATGGAGTTTTGTGTGATGGAAAGCAGTTTTAGAGCCCAAATTTCTATGGTGCAATATCTTTCTTCTCTGGCATCTATTTCCGTTTGTTTTAATTAAAGCTTAGTACAAGGTTAGTGCAGTTTGTGGTGCTCTCAACTCAAAAGGAAAGTCTATGATCCTCAAGGTGCAGAAATGCCAAGGGTGCTGGAAGGCTGCCACAGCTTCAGCCTGGGGAAGAGAATGGAGATGAATAGGATGGGGATACGGTTTATAGGGGGATAATTCTGCTTGCCATCTCCACTGCTGAAGGGTCAGGCCCTAATGATTTGTTCCTTTGCAAATTGCTTTTGCTTTGACTGGAAAGCTACCAAATTAGAGGCTCCTTCTGCTAGGAAAGGTGCGGGGTGTGGTGGGAGTGAGTAGTGGAATCTGGATTTTCAAGTGACAGTGGGTGAAGCAGAAATATTCAGGGGCTGGCTTTGCTGCTTTTCATTCAGCTGAAGGCCTGAAGCAGGTGTGTAATCAATCCCATTGTATGCAGAGTATTCATGCCCTAGTGGCTGCATCCAGTGCTGCTTTCCTCTCCAGCCTGATTTTAGCTCAATAAAATAATAATAAAAAAAAATAATAAAAAAATTAAAATGAAAACAATAGAAAAAAAGAGGGAAGAAAAAAAGGAGAAGAAAAAAAAAAGCTGCTCCAGTAGATTTTTAAATGACAAGTGGATGCAGCACAGTCCCAGGGATGCAGGGATTCCTGTTGGCTCCTGGCCCTGCCCCGTGGCAGCTGCCCAGTGTCAGCACCTCTGGGTGTGTTTGCAGCCCCTGGGACTCGCTGTGTTTGTGCTCACCCAGAGGCATTGCTCAGTTTCCCTTTCAGTTTCCTTGCAAGAATGCTGCAAAGCTACAAGCTGCGCTGTGGTTCCTGTGTATTTATAGGTATATATTAAAAAAAAACAACAAAAGAGCCTAGCATTTTTGCTACACCTCTCCTTTTGGCAGGCTGCTCTGCTCAGTCCCAAGCCAGCACCACTGCATGCCGAGCTCTCCTCCTGTTGCGTTTTGTTAACCTCCCATTTTGCTTCTTGACTGGTTAGCTCCTCATGGCACGGGTTAGTTTTGGCACACAGCAGCCCAGTTTCCGTGTGAGAAAGGTGTTTCTGTGAGTAAGAATTCCTTCTCAACAGGCATCAGGACACTTAGCTGTGTCCCACAGACAGAGAAGGTGTGTTTTGCTGCCTGTGAAGAGAGCAGCAGTCCAGCTGCTGGGCTTTTTTTTGTTGTCCTAATCCAAAAAACCAGATTTTCTTCATGGCTGTAGACACCCCCTTGGGTTTCATGGCTTGTCCTGCTTCCTGAAGATGTCCCAGCGCCATCCTTGCCCATTCCCTGGGAATGGCAGCAGCGAGGCACTCACCCTTAGCATGTCTGGAGGCATCACCCTTAGCTGGAATCCTCCCTCTGGTTCATTATCAGTTGCATCTCTTGTTTCTCAAGGGGATCCTGTGCTCCTTCAAGCTTTTTTAACCTCATGACCTGTATAGTAAAATATTTTTTTTTTTTGGCCTTTCCTCTCTTTTTGTCTTTCCATGTAGACCAGATATTTGAAAGGGCAGACGATGGATAATTGTGTAACGTGCAACCTGTTTATATTTTTTGGAAACTTTTACTTGGACCGGAACTCGAATCACGGCATCACCAGGCCAGTTGTGGCACACTCTTTATTGCCCTTTTTTCCTCGTTTCAGTACCTATTGTTTCTCCTTTCAAATATGTGATTGTATTAGCTCTTTCCATATGAAAGAATTCTCCTTATTTAAATAAAAAAAAATAATAAAAAAATAAAGCAGATTATGCTTTTCTCAAATCCCCCAGGCCCTAGACTTGTTCTTTTGGTTGAAGACTTTAATGTTTTGGGGGTTTTATTTTGTTGTGGTTGAGAGGAGGTGGCCCAAGCACGGACAGGGGTGGTTGTGAGAGGGCAGAGATGCAGTGGGAGAGGACAAAGCTTTTAGGAGGCTCCC
>NW_009953489.1:5198303-5217566 GCF_000747805.2 Chaetura pelagica | reverse complement strand
AGAGCAGGGTCTGCAGGGCTTGTGTTTTGCAGGCCGTGAACCGAGGATGGTGGCACCGCTCCGGGGGGTGCGGCCCTGCTGGTGTCTCGTTGTGTTCTCCCGTCATCGCAGCCATGCAGATGGATTTACTCCTGTAACTTTCCATCATACCGAGGTGAGGAGACGCCACCCTGATTCCCTACGATTTTCTGAGTTGGCTTTAAGCCGTTTTGGCCTGCGGGAGAGTTCAGCCCTGCCTTCTGCAGCGCTCCCCCGTAGGCTGCGCTAGAGCCCCGCAGCACCCGCAGCCCTGCTCCAGGAGCCAGCTTGCTAAGACACAGGATGCTTGCGGGTTCTGCCCCTTGTCCCGCCCAAGAAGTACACTCAGTTTGCAAGGAAATAACTCTTATTTTCTTCTTCTTAAAGCTGCCTGAGCAGCCTGGTGCCTAAGCGTGTGCTTTGCCTGTCACCAGCACTGAGCTTTGAGCTGGGGGGTTTGCTCAGCTCAGAGCAGAATACAGGCTTGAATGAAGCTGTTTCTGCAGAACCAGTGTAAGAATAAGCAAAGAGAACCAGACACTTGTAGAAGCAGAACTGGTAAAAAGTTAAATGTGTTTATTAGCTTCATGTTTAAAGTTAAAACTGTAGATCCAGGCACTTAAAAGTGGAAAGCAGGAGGACTTGGGAGGATCAGTGATTACAAGCTGCTCTCAGCAGTGCTGCATGCTTTCTGGCAAATGATCTTCAGCTAGTTTTGAGCAAGGGGGTAACTGCTGCTCTCCTCTGTTTGCTCCCAAAGGTTTGGACAGAGCTCTGACAGGATGTTGGGAATTCTGAAGCAGCCGGTTGTGGTGAGGGCGGAGATAAACCTGAGCCTGGTGGCCCTGACTGTGATGGGGCTAATGAGTCGTCTCTGGGGGCTTTCCTATCCCAGGGCTGTGGTGTGAGTAGGACAGTTGATTTTCTACTGGAATGACACAGACTTTTGGTGTTTAAGCATTTGTAAGAGTGCAGGAATGGAGGAGCAGAGCCTGCCTGACTCCAGCCTCTCTAAGTACAGTGACAGTGTTTCCCTAATGGAAATTCTCTAATGGGGAAGGGCCCAAGCCACTGTGCTTCACTGGATTCTTAGTCTTTTTACCAACAAATCCGTGTTTCCTTCCTTAGCATCCCTGTATCCTGCAGGATTCTTCCAGCTAGATTTGACATGTTTCTGCCTCTTGTGTTTCAGTTTTGATGAAGTTTATTACGGCCAGTTCGTTTCGCTCTACATGAAGAGGATCTTCTTTGTGGATGACAGTGGCCCTCCCTTTGGCCACATGCTGCTGGCCCTGGGAGGTAGGGCCTCTCCTGAAATTGGGAAGTGGCTGTTGCTATGGAAGAGGGAAGTGCTGGTTAGAAATGAGTTGTCAGATCCTGGCTTTGGTTAAAAGCTTGAGGCAGCCCAGAGATTCTGATAGAGAATTAGGGTTTCCCTTATTGTTAGGGGGCTGTTGCAGGAGTTCTGTGGAGGTGAAGGAGCCATGTATCCATTTCCTCTTTGTTATCCAATCTTTTGGAAAAGGGGAAAGGTAAGATGAGAACTCCCAGCGCCTAGAAAACAGCCAACAGACTTTCAGACCTCAGTAGCTGTAGCTGAGATGTGCAGAGCATACAAGTATCTACATTGAGAAGTTAAATATACAGTAACTTTGTCACTGGGAATCTGTTGTTCCCAATTTCTATCCTTTCTGCCTCTGCACATTATCCTGCACTGCTGCAGGCAAAGAAGTATGAAAAAGGACCCTTTTGGGAAAGAGGGCTTTCATGAGTGGAGAAACTGTGTTTGGGAAATGATTCCGGGACTGGTTTAGCACCAGTTTTTATACTTGTTTTGAAACTGGGAATTCTTAACTCTTGCTTATGTTGTAGGTTACATAGGAGGATTTGATGGAAACTTCTTATGGAACAGGATTGGAGCTGGTAAGAGCTGATTTTAACTGTCTCATTCTTTTGAGAAAAATAGTATTTCAGCAGCAGACAGATTCCTTTTGCCTGATCAGTGGAAGTAACACTTTATGTGACACCTTCTCTTAGACCAGTCCTCTGCAGATCTGTAACAGGAGTTTAAGTGATTCCATAGCACAGATGTTTTAAATTGTTAAAGCAGTGAAAGCAGCACAAGATGGACAATAAATCACTGAGAGAAGGAGTTAGATTCAGCGAGTTGTTGTACTTGCAAGGTGGTCTGTGTTGGTCTGTCTCCTCTGTAATTCATTGTTTCCCAATCTGTGTGTCCCTGTTGTCTCTTGTTTCAGAATATACCACCAATGTCCCTGTTTGGTCCCTGAGACTCCTGCCAGCACTGGCTGGTGCTCTCTGTGTCCCTTTGGCATACCAGATTTTGGTGGAGCTGCACTTCTCCCACTGTGCTGCACTTGGAGCTGCTCTTCTCGTTCTCTTAGGTAAGATTGTTCCCCTGGGCCCCAACCTTCATACAGGGGGAGCAGGGTCCTTTTTCCCCCTATGAGTTCTTAGGGCAGATAAAAGGCTGGAGTAGCATCTCCCCTAGAGTGCTCACAGCACCAGAGCCTGCTTCCAGGCCTTGACCAGTCCCTGCTCAGCTTTTCCAGCCCCCTCAGTCCTCCCAGCTTTGCAGCAGCCTCAGTCCTCCCAGCTCTGCAGCCCTGCCATTCCAGCCTGAGGCTTTATACAGATTCATTTAGTTATTAAGCAAACCCTTAACAGCCTCACAGAAAACCACGTTTCTTACATCCAAGGAGGCCTGTGCCCTTCCTCAGAGGTGTTACAGCACACTGGTTTTTAACAGCAGGACAACCTACTTAGAGTAGGCTCATCACATTTCCTCATCTCCAGACTGCAGC
This sequence comes from Chaetura pelagica, assembly GCF_000747805.2. Lineage (NCBI taxonomy): Eukaryota > Metazoa > Chordata > Aves > Apodiformes > Apodidae > Chaetura > Chaetura pelagica. The sequence continues at coordinate 5,214,723 of NW_009953489.1, read as the reverse complement.
AGTCCAGTCTGTGTCCCTAGCACCAAATTTGACACTTCTCTGGTGTCTATAACTCAAGCTTTTGCTTTGGTTTGGTTTGTTTTTTCTTCTCTGAGGGCCTACTGGCAGCTGCCTGAAAGGGAGGAGCCCTCACCAGCCCTTCAGCAGTTTGATAAGAGAGACCCTCCCAGCTTCTGGCTGCTCTGATGCTGGCTCAGGGAATCCTGCACAAAGCAGCTGCCTGGAGCTCCCTCTCCTGAAGCTTGGACATCATGCCCATTGCCTGCTGGGGTCACTACCTTGACTCTCAAAGCCTTGAGAAGCACCTCTTGGGATTTCCCAGCATTCCCCGGATTTTCTTTGCCTCTGTAGGCAAACACAGCACCTTTATCTCTCTTGCCAGACTTTGCTACTTGCCCACCTCTTTTTCCTTGGAGATAGTTATGGCTGTGCACTTTGCTCCTGCTGGAAAGTTTTTGTCCCTTTAAACCCAACACTTCCCCATTACAGCCAGGAAGATTTCAAGTGAATTGACTGTCTTTAAAAGGGCAGGTCCTTCTCTTGGATAATTATGGTCTGAGGTAGCCCTTGCCTTCAGAGAAACTTATCTGTGTCTTGTGTCTGTCTCTCTTTTCCAACAGAAAACTCTTTGATCACTCAGTCAAGGTTCATGCTCCTGGAATCAATATTGATTTTTTTTATCCTACTTGCAGTTTTGTCCTACCTGAAGTTCTACAATTTGCAGAGGCACAGGTAAAGCTAAATGTCTCCCATCCCTTTGGATATTCTTGTGGTGACTTCTTTTTTGTCACAGAATGGGGTTTTTTTTTCTGTAAATCCCTTGTTCTGCAACTCACTTCATCTGTCTGTAAAATTCAGTGCTTTGACCTCTCACATGGCTGCCCTGGAAGGTTTCTCCTGAGCAGTGTTAAAGGCTTTTAACTGCTACCAAGGTTGGTTTTTTTATTTTATAAAAAAATAAACCCCTTTGGGAGCCCACCCAGATTTTTTATTGGGATGTTCCATGCACAGAAACACTCATGTTAACAGGTCACTTAACACTGGAGATCTTTGTCTCTTTTCTTGTGACTTCACCTGCTTTTTGATCCTTGCAGGGGATAAAGTAATCTTCAGGAAAGTGAAATTATCTCTCAGCTGAGCCCAGCAAGTGATTTAATACCTTTCTTTGATCTCTGGTGTCAGAAGGCAGGTAGCAGTGGGTTTTGCTTTTCAGGATACAGGAAAATACATTTAGAAACAGCCTGTAGGTCAGGGCTGAGAGTTGGTGGCAACAGGAGTTTCAGAATGAAATCCCTCTGAGTAGAACTAGAAATAGTGGAGTCCAACAAGTTTTTTCCAGGTTAAATTAGTTGAAGTCAGGATCCTAAGAAGGTGCCCAAATCCTTTCCTTTCCTTTCTCCTTTTATTTCAGTTCCTTCTCTGGAAGCTGGTGGTTTTGGCTGCTGTTGACTGGAGTAGCTTGTTCTTGTGCAGTTGGGTAAGTGGTGGTGTCTTGGTGACATTCCTGCCTGCCATCCCAGGTGTCAGTGGGGCTTTGGATTTTGGGGACTGATTCTTGGTGCTGTTTTGTCATCTCCATGACTTTAGTGAGTTTCTATAGAGAGGATGGCAATTCACAGAGGGCATTAGAGGGCACAGTGCTGGGAAGAACAAAACTCACTTCTCCTTTAGCTTATTAGCATTAAGCTTCAGTAAATCTTAATTTAGGGAGTTGGCACTTTGTGATCTGCCACCTGACAGGTTCCCTGTCACTGGAGCTGCTTGGTGTAATTGGCAAACAAATTATATCTTCTGCTGTCAAAGCCTTGAAATGTATGTTGTACCCAACTTGTCATGGATCTAAGTCCTTGGAATTTAGTGCATCCCATTCTAGGGAATGTTTGAATGTTTATACTTGTGTTGGGTAACCATGTAGTTTTTAACTGTGTTCATTTTTAATGCACTTTCTTCTCAGAGTGAAATACATGGGCTTGTTTACCTATGTGCTGCTCTTGGCTGTGGCAGGACTTCACTTCTGGCACATGATAGGAGACCAGAGCTTCTCCAATGTAGGTGGCACAACATGCAAAATGTGATTATTCCATGCAGGAGCCAGGCATGAGCTCTGCAGGCCCCCAGACAACCATGCTGTCTGTAGGTGGTTCTTGCACCAGAATTCCTTGTCATGGTCTGCAAACCATCATGTCACAGAACAGATTCCCAGCTCAGGTGCTGGAGAAGATGGAGTTAAATTTAGGATAAGCACACGTTTGTGATTGGCTTTTTTTGGCTCTTACCTATGTCTTGGAGATTTGTGGCTCAAAAACTGTTTCACAGCCCCTTTTGCTGCCTCCAGTTCAAATCCACAGTGGAAGTTACCCAGCTGTCCATGAAGTTATAGTTGAGTCAGGGGGATTGTGGAAACCTGACAAACAAAACAAGTGCACTAATATTTTAAAATATGCTTAGCATCTGGAGCATGAAACCAGTGAGTTCTCTGTGTTCTAGGTTTCCTTACTGTGCCATTTTCTAGCGAGGGGACTGGCCCTCATTGTCACCCCCCTGGCCATGTACCTGTCCTTCTTCTATGTCCACCTGACACTGCTTTATCGCTCTGGGCCTCATGACCAGATCATGACAAGTGCTTTCCAAGCCAGCCTAGAGGTAAAGGAAGTGTGGGCATCAAATGGATTTATGAGGGGAGAAGAGGGGGACATCTGTCTTGTGTTCACTTTTGGAAGGTGTGCAGTCTTGTTCCTTATGTCTTGCCTGTTTGTTCCTTTTATGTCCATCCCTGGAAGTGTTCAAGGCCATGTGGGATGGGGCTTGGAGAAACTTGGTCTAGTGGGAGGTGTCCCTGCCCAAGTAGGGGGGTTGGAACTGGATGATCTCTAAGGTTCCTTCCAACTCAAACCATTCTATGATTCTACCTTGCTGGTGTGGCCCTGCTTTGAGATGAAGCAGTAATGACTGAAATCCTGATAATGGGTGGAAAGCTTTTCCCAGTGAGCCAAGAACAGTGTGTTCACTCTTCTGCTGGAGTCCCTTCCTACAGAAAACTCCACAGAAGTAGCTACAGTGCTGAGCTCTGAAGTGATGGTGGTGGGGAGTACAGGATGACAGTGTGATTTTCTGTAGAAGAATGATCAGTCTGTCTTGTAAAACAGCATGGTTTTAGGGGTGTTCCTCAAGACCTTGTAGGCTTTCAGGTGTTGATATCTGCTGAGTGTGGTGCTGCAAATGTGATTCTTGTAGATACAACCAGATGAGAAGGTGTTGTGCTAAGATACTTCTATGTCCAAGTGACAGGTGACTCCTAATAGAATTTAAACAGTCTCTGGGTTGTTTCTCCTTCTCAGGGTGGACTGGCTCGGATCACTCAGGGGCAGCCCCTGGAGGTGGCCTATGGCTCTCAGATCACCCTGAGGAACGTGCTGGGCAAGCCCATGCAGTGTTGGCTCCATTCTCACACAAATACTTACCCCATCAGGTGAGGAATCCGGTTGTGTCTGTGTTGTTAGGGTGAAAGTCTGCTTTTATTCTTCACCTGCCAGTCACAGTGTCTCAGTTTGGGTCCTGAAAGTCTCTTCATTAATCCTTCAGAGCACTCTGCAGATGTCCAGGTTCTCTATACTCTGTAGGAATGGAGGCAGTGATCTGGTGCTGCTTTGTGTTGCTGTGACTCTGAAGCACAGAGATGTTCTGTGACACCCCCCTGGATTTTTAACTTTCTGTGCAGGTATGAGAATGGCCGAGGGAGTTCCCATCAGCAGCAGGTGACCTGCTATCCCTTCAAGGATGTGAACAACTGGTGGATTGTCAAGGATCCTGGAATGTGAGTATGCCAAGCTGCTCTAACCGTGGCTGCTGCGTGCTTCCAAACCTGGGTCTCTTTAGCTTGGAGAAAAGGAGACTGAGGGGTGACCTCATCAATGTTTACAAATATGTAAGGGGTGAGTGTCAGGGGGACGGAGTTAGGCTTTTCTCGGTGATGACCAGTGATAGGACAAGGGGTAATGGGTGTAAATTGGAGCATAGGAGGTTCAAGGTGAATATCCGAAAAAATTTTTTTACTGTGAGAGTGACAGAGCACTGGAACAGACTGCCCAGGGAGGTTGTGGAGTCTCCCTCACTGGAGACATTCAAAACCCACCTGGATGAGTTCCTGTGTGATGTACTCTAGGTGACCCTGCTCTGGCAGGGGGGTTGGACTAGATGATCTCTCGAGGTCCCTTCCAGCCCCTAAGATTCTATGATTCTATGATTCTATGATTCTATCCCTAGCTTGGATTGGACATTTCTGTTCTCTGCTTATGGGTGTAGAAGCCATGTGTGATCCTCAGCTGCAGGGCCAGTAGGGGCAGCTCTTTACACACTCCTCAGTATGTAACAGCATTACTGAGGACTCCAGAATTATTTCAGAACTGTTCCTGCCAGAACCTGGGCAGTGCTGTGCCCAGGGGGGACTTGAAAGACTCATGAGACTGGTGGGAACGGTTCAGGTGCTTTGCATGAAAGGCAAGTTCTGCTTTTTGAAGTGTGCTTTAGAGAGCCTTGATGAGTTGTATCAAACTTGTAAGGTTCTCAGGAGAAAAGAGATCACTTCTGCAAAATGGCCATTTCTTTGCATTTAAAGTGTGGGATGAGCTGTAGAATCTGCCACATGGGGAGAGATTCCAAGTGGGAGCCTGTGCTTGAGGGGCCTGGTTTGTGCTGGTGTTTTGCCATTGTCACTGTCAGTGAGGAGCAGGACTCTTTTTTTCTTGTGGTTTTGCCAGTAAAAGCCCTTGTGTGCTATCATTTCATACTGATTAAAAAGTTGCTTTTGTAGGTTCCTTAAGTTGCTCTGGGTTGTACAGAGTCCCACCAGAAGGCCTGTGTGCTATTCTGAATTGTATCCACATTAGGAAGGTTTGTTCAGACCTTTGGAACAGGGTCTCTACCAGCACCACAGTGACCCAGTATCTTCTTAAAATTCTTCAGACTCCTACAGGCCCTGGAGGATGTGAAGTCCTTCTTTAGAACAGTGAAGTACAGGCAGCAGTCAGGGGAACTGCAGTATTCCCTCTAGCCCTGTCCAGAAGCAAGAGGAGGGTTTAGTCTTCATGGTAGAGACAGTCATTGATCTCTCTTGTCATTCTGCCAGAAGTGACATCAGTTGCGGTACCAACACCTGTCAGACTTCACTCAGCCTTGTTCTCAGTTCACAGAAGCCACCAAGCATCTGTGAGGTGGAAATAACCTGAACTTGCTCCTGACTGACCTGGATTCAGGCCACTGACCCAATGTCTGGGGTGTGGGTGTCCCATTACCCATCTGAGTCACTCTGCCCCTAACTCACCTTTACCTTGAGGAGCTCTGTTTCCATTCCGGTACAATCCACAGATTGCATCAGTTTCTCATCTTACTGAAGCCTGCAGCTTCTTGACCTGACAGTTTGGTTGTGACAAGGCTGCATGGTATGGAAATAAGAACCTAACCACTTCCTCTTGGGTGTCTCTCCCAGGCAGCAGCTGGTGGTGAGCAACCCCCCCCGGCCCGTCAGGCATGGCCACATCGTGCAGCTGGTCCATGGCATCACCACCCGCTACCTCAACACGTGAGTCCTTTCCTCCTGGATCATTCTGCTCTCTTATCTCTCAGAGTAACTCTTCAGTGTGGTGACCCTGGCATTCAGGTCTGCTCTAAACTCATGGATCCTTCAATTGGTGGGACCAGGAGGGACCTCATGGGGTGACTCTCATATGCCATCCCTGTGGCCCAGAGGAAGGATGCTGTGTGCTTACTTGTTTTTGGCAGTGGGATTTGATACTAATCACAGACTGTTCAGTGGCTGCTAGCTGTCTTCTCTGCTGGTGGCCTTAGTGGTGGTTTCACCCATGGTCACAGTGATAGTAGTTCTGCAGATTCCTACCTTCATAGTCCTCCTGGTGGGTCTTCATCCCTGCCCTGTCACTCCTTCCACTCTGGGCAGAACAGGCATTGCCTGAAATGCCTCCTGGCTGCTTCCCAAAGGGTATCTGCTTGGATGTGAACATCACTCAGATTCAGAAGGAGGCTGTTTTGAGCTTGGGTTTTTGCTGTGTCCCTTGCAAACCTAATTTGTTCGTTATTGGAAACCCCAGTGAACAGCCTCTCTGTGTGTCACAGTTGGTGCTTGTTCTCCAGCCTGGCAGAGCCAGCATCTGCACTGGCTTCCTCTGAGCCTGTTCTTGGCAGCTCTAGGGAGTGGGGAGTGTTCTCCTGCAGAGCAAACAGTGCAGTCTCTATAAATGAGCTGCTTTTTGCTTGATTACTGAATCTGGTCTAGGCCAATTCAATCCCTTTATGGGATTTGCTTTTTCATATGAATTTGGAAAATGATGTTTACTTACTTGTCTTCCAGGCACGATGTTGCTGCTCCTCTTAGCCCTCACTCCCAAGAAGTTTCCTGCTATATTGATTATAACATCTCCATGCCAGCACAGAACCTCTGGAGAGTGGTGAGTAGTCAAAGGGAAGGGAGGAGCTCCTCGGGTTCCAGCAGGAACAGCTCAGACAAGATGAGGATCCAGTGATGTCTTTCTGTCTTAGGAAATCGTAAATCGCGAGTCTGACACAGACGTGTGGAAGACAATTCTGTCAGAAGTGAGGTTTGTTCATGTGAACACCTCTGCAGTGCTAAAGGCAAGTGAGTTTGTGCTTATTTTCCTACAGCTTTTCCTCCCTGCAGCTTTTGTAATAAGGCACTAACCTCCTGCTCAGGAATCCCTAAACTGCTCAAGCAAACAACCAGATACGTAAGTAAAAGGAAACATTGAACCTGCTCAGCTTGCAGAGCTGTCCTGGTCCTCAGGAGGCTGTGAACACTGTTCACAACTGGAGTTTGGTTACTGCCTCAGAAATTGGTGCTGAGCCTCTCACACTGCTCTCTGCACTGACAGCAGCTGGAATGTTAGGATCTCATGGCAGAGTGTCCCAGACTTTATGGCTTGTTGGGACATCATTTCATGGTGACTCCTCACCTACTTTGTTGTGGTCCCTTTGTGATCTGCTGCTCAGGCAGGGCCAGGGAACTTCCATCCTCCAGTTCAGGTTGGCAGGGATGCGCCTTGACAGGCATCTTTCCCTTTCAGCTCAGTGGAGCATCTTTACCTGAGTGGGGATACCAGCAGCTGGAGGTGGTTGGAGAGAAGCTGTCCAAAGGCTACCACCAGAGCATGGTGTGGAATGTGGAGGAGCACAGATATGGGAAAAGTAGGTCCCAGCCATGGTCTCAAAGCAGATTTCTGTGTCTGAGGGATGCTCCATGTTGATTGGAAGGTGGTATCGTGTATGTGTGTGTTCTTCAGGCTCTGGATGGCAAGATCCTTAACAAATCTCTCTGGAGAGCTCTTCTAGTTGGATTATGCTCCTGGGAGCATGAGGAGCCAAGGGAGCCTGTGAGATCTCTCCCCTTTCTAGCTTTGTACTTCCTAATGTGGTTATTTCTGGGCCGTGCTATTTTATACCAGGCCAAGAGCAGAAAGAGAGGCAAGTGGAGCTCCACTCTCCCACACAGATGGACATCAGTAAAAACCTCAGCTTCATGGCAAAGTTCACGGAGTTGCAGGTGAGTGCCTTGTTATTCCTTTCATCTTTCCTTCTGCTGCAGAGCAGGAACAGGACATTTCTGCAGACCTGGGTTTATTCCTTGCTCTTAGTTTGGCTTCCTCATTGAAAAAAAATACTTCGGACTGCAGTTAGAAGGGCATCACAGACCTGTGCTGGTCAGTAACGAGCACCCACCCAGGTGATTGTGTAAGAAGAAAAGGGAGGGAAGGTCAGTTGGGCTTCCAGAAGCTCTCCTGAACTGAGCAGTCCTGTGCTGGTGACCCTTTCTGACACTATGGGAATTCACTAAGGTTTATAGAAGAGCAAAATACAACTGCTGATCAGTAGCCAGTGTGAGATGTGCAAAATCTTTCTCCACTCACAGGTTAAGAACTGACCATCTTGCATCTGGAGCTGTTCACCCTTTCCTGCCATCCCACTCACTGTTCCAAGTCTGAAAGTCCTCTCTATTTTTTTCTAGTGGAAAATACTGACACTAAAAAATGAAGCCACAGAACACAAGTACAGCTCCTCTGCCCTCGACTGGATCACAATGGACACAAATATTGCCTACTGGCTGCACCCCACCTCTGGGGTAAGTACCAGAAGTAGAAGTAAATACCAACCTGGTGAAGAAAGTGTGAGCTCCATGAGTGGGAGTGAGAGCAGGGCTGCAGGGCCAGCCAAGGAGTTGCTCCAGGATGGGCTCTTAAGAATGTATTTTCATAGAACCATAGAATGGTTAAGGTTGGAAGGGATCTTAAAGATCATCAGGTTCCAACCTGAGGGTTGTTTTTTTTTTGGCATGTAATTCAGCTTTGAGATTAGATGCTTTTAATTAAATCATGTCTTCAACATTTTGATTTTTTTTTTTAAAGGAAGACTGCAGTTTAATCCTTTCCTTATTAATTTAATTTAGAAGATGAGTTCATCTCCCAGTAGCAGCTTTTAAATGGATTGCATTACAAAAGGGTCTGGAAGTAGCAACATGTATCAGTTTGCTTTGTTCGAGGACAGATCAGGTTACCAGCCAGGCTGGAGTTTAATAGAGCAAATCTGTATGGGTGATACTTCTGCAAAAGAACTGCAGCCTGTTCCTGCTCCTGGCTTAGACCATCTTCTGGTCTGCAGGCCCAGATCCACCTCCTGGGGAATGTTGTCACCTGGGCTTCAGCTAATGTTGCTGCTCTGATCTACACCTGTTTGTCCCTCTGGTACTTGGTCCGACGAAGAAGAAGGATTTATGATGTTCCTGAAGGTTTGGTTCCATATTGTGTGTGTGTTTGTGTGTGTGAGGTGGGGGAGCTGTTACTTGTTCACTGACATTTTTAATGGCCCCAAAGCTACATTTTTGCAACTCTCTGCTTGGCTCTACCAGCACTTTTTTCTGCCTACTAACCCTGACATTTTTATGAGGGATGAACCAACATTTAGAGTAGGCCCTGAAGAGACTCACTGTGCTCATCACAATATGAGCATCACCTCAGGAGACAGCACAGTAGCAGCATCTTATTTATTTGAACCATTCCCTGGATTAAAGAAATCCCCAGGCATCAGCTTCATAGTCCTTCTGGGATGTTAAAACAGAGACAGGTACTGGCCGTGTGAGGATGGATTTCCTGGAGATGTAATTGTTCTAAGTGAGGTTCCATCTCCTCTGCCTGGTCGGGCAGTTTTTGCTGACCTTTCAGGCAGTGCATTTTGTCCTGCTGTGAAGCTGCTTCATGTTGGCTGTGGTGTCCTGATGGGTGCTTCATACAGTGTGACAATGTAACCATTTCTGTCAGCTGAGTGTGGGTTAAGTTAAAGTATTAAGTTTACAAGTGTACAAACCCAAAACAAGCAAGTAGGATGACGTCTTAGAGATTTTAGGTTTCCAGACAGTGCTTTGATGGCGTCTCCTGTTCCCTGCAGATGTGTGGCAGCTGTGGGTGTCAGCTGGGGGGATCTGCCTGGGAGGCTGGGCTGTGAACTACCTGCCCTTCTTCCTGATGGAGAAAACGCTTTTCCTGTACCACTATCTGCCTGCCCTCACGTTCCAGATCCTCCTCATCCCCATCGTGTTGCAGCATCTTGGCACTTATCTCTGCAGGTAATTCGTTTTAATAGATGGACAGACAAGAGATGCAGTTGTTTTCTCCAGGGCTCTGGCCTTGACAACCTGCTGCAGGGACAGGGATGATGTTCCCAGCAGTGCCAGTACTCTGCCTGTTGCCTTTGGAACAGACACTCCATCTGCAGGTCTTTTGGCTGAAGCACTTGGCCAGCCTTGGTGTGACTTCACTGCTCTCTCCCTCTCCCCTCCCCAGGTCTCCACTTCTCAGGAGCATGTTCAGTGCCTTGGTGGTTGCCTGGTTCTCCTCCATCTACCTTGTCTACTCCACCTTCAGCCCCGTGACCTACGGGCAGCCCTCACTCTCTGTCACTGAGCTGAGGCACCTGCGCTGGAAGGAGAGCTGGAACATCCTCCTCAGAAAACAGTGACACCCACAGGCTTGGTACAGGCAAAAGGAGACTCCTTCTATGCAAAGCCAAGAATTTATTGTTAGTATCATGGAAATCTGAACAGTCTGATCAAATAAGGGATAGTAGTCCAGATCTAATTGTTACAGAAAAAGAGAAGAAAAGAATATTGTTACCAAAAAAGAAAGAGGTCTCAACAGTGCTAGAGCTGTTGTGTGGAGCACAATTCCCAGTCTCTGCCCGTTACATTCACCCTCCCACTGCCCCTTGGGGTTGGGAGGTTGCTGACTTCAGTCCAGCAGCATCCCAGGACCCTTGCTGGAAGGAGCAGGCTCCAAGGGCTCCTTCTTCCTCCTCCCTGGTGATGGTCTCTTCCTTCTCACACTCTGTTGCACTATATTTATGTTCCCTAGCACCTTGGTCTGCAATTCCAGGTTACAGCAAGTCACTGAACAGATGCTCTCCAACATACTGCATCCTTCGTTATTCCTGTTTTTTCCAGCCCCAAAACTGACACATATTTAGCTGTCAATAACTGGCCCTGCAGTCTTCAGCATCATCTCATGGCTGTATCCCCCATCAGAGCATTCTCTGCCCCCCCAAGTCAATGCTCTGCCATCATCATCCCTGGTTCATTAATTACAACATTAAGCCAAGTTTATAAATAGTCCATTTTGCATAACGTAACGACTTGTTACTGTTATCTGTGGATAATCATTTGGCATAACCATCATTTTTATTAAGCTAGGCAAAAATAAAACAAAGAGGCATTAAAAAAAAAAAAAAAAGCTGTTACAGCTAAATAAGCTAAAAACAAAGCTCCAGGCAGGCCAAGAAATCAGCCAAAGCCAGAAGAGTCCCCTGGCCTCGTGTTCCTGCTCCTGGCAGTGGCAGGGCTGCATTTACTGGGCTGCAGGGTTACCCCTCAAGCCTCATCCCAAGAGGAGCTCTGAGCGAGGCAGAACTGATCAGGCTGACAAGGAAACCTGCTCAAACCTGCACCTACGGCCTCGGGGTAAGAGTGACTCGGGCCACGCCCTGGCCTGCACCAGCAGAGGAGCTCGCACGCTAGAAGGTGCCAGAGACACGTGGGATCGCTCAGCAGGGAATTTGTAACAGCTCCGTACAGGTGTTAGAGGCTGCAGTACCTACACCACTGACTGATTTATTTTTCCATGTGGCTGCAGCAGCAGGATCTTGCAATCCAGCTTCAAGCTGACCCAGAGCAGCAGGCCTAGCCAGACAAGGTGCTGCAAACTGCTCTAACAGATGCTGTTCCAGGCTGCCTTGAGCTCCCTCCCCGCCCCCCAGAGGAAGGGATGATCAAACACCACAGTCATTCAAAGCAGGTTTTAGTGACTATTTTGCTCCTCCTCCATTCAGCCCCGGTAGCTCATGCTTCACTGCGGTAGCTCATGCTCTAAGTTTGGCACCCTGAGCTGAGCAGCACCCAGCAGCAGCTGGGAAATTAGCTGCTTTCTCCTCAGCAGGACAGGTACCACTGACCTGGGAGATCACAGCTGGGTAACAAACACCGACTGATTTCCAGTGTTGAAAAGACTACAGGACTGAAAGTGCAGACTGCATTTTTGTTTAAAGTGTTGGTTTTTTTTTTTCTCTCCTTTCCCTGAAGCAGCCATTACCAAACTAACAACTCTGAGCCAAGGGGAGAAAGGACTGAGTACAAGGGCATCTCCAGACATGTTCCCTCCTGTCCCTTTGTGCTGCTGCAGTGCAAGTGGCACAAATACCTCATATAAAACAGTCATTTCTGCTCACTGTTTTGCAGTTGTTAATTAGCCAAAGTAACACACACACACACCGCCAACACAGCCAGGCCCTGTTTTTCAGAAAACTAGCAAATATAAAAACATTCCCCTTAATAATATTTCTTGCCCCCCACCCTCATTCTAAAGATTACACCATAAAAGTCGAGACTCACAAGGACATTTTCAAAGGCCCAACCAGCACTTCATAAACTTTAAATTGCTGCATATCACTGTAAATCAAGAAACTGGGATCAGACTGTTGATACTTCCAGCCTCTTGTCAGCTGGTTTAGAAAGCCAGACATTCTTGAGTTTAAACTGCCTGAGTGCAAGGCAAAGACTTTCACCCTGTCTGAGGGCAAAGGCATGTCCAGAGCTGCCTATGCCACCAGGAGGAGGGTCTGGCGCTTCACAGCTTCCCCCCTCTGAAAGTGGATGCAATTCTGACCAGCAGAATCTGCAACCAGCAGTAGAGAAACACCCTAGAAGACACACATACTGACAAGGTCAGGTTTCCATTTCCATGAGCAACTCAATCCAGTTGGAGCTCACACATTTGAAAACTCTCGTAAAGACTATTGGGGCACAAAAATTAATCATACAGTGTAGCAAGGTTCAGGTGCTTAGAAAGGACTAAATTAGGCACCAGAATCACACAAGATCTTGGGCCTAGCCTCCCCTGAACTTCAAGTTCCCATTTGCCCCAGACATTCCCTGTTTCATCTCTGTCTCAGGGGGGGAAATTCCTCGGCAAGCAGCTACAAGTGCTGCTACACCTGACAAAGGAGGCTGAGCATCAGGAGAGTGATGCCAGAACTCAAGGTCCCATCAAGGTGGAGAAGAGCAAGGACTGCACCTGCTTGGTTACATGAGCAAGGTGTGAGCTAGTCTTGGATGCAGAGACTTGTCTTTTGAAGGGAAAAAAAAAGGCAGCTAATTTTCCTGCTAAGGAAGCTCATCATCAGGGAGCTGGGCTATCTTGCTAATCACCTGGTAGCACTTAATTTTCAAGGGAGACTTCAGCCTTAGATCTCATTTTGAAAATTACAAAAAAGGCAAGTGGCACTGCCTTTAACCAGTTCACTGAGTAACAGAGCAAATCCAGACAACACCGGGAGAAATGGGAGGGAGTGTGGAGGGGAAAGGGGCAGCAGCCCAGCTCCTTCCCCTTCCCTCTGCGAGAAGTTTCACACCCGTATCCCCCTCCGCTGCTGGGATGATTTAAAGGGCACTTCACCAACCATTCTGCTTGAAGTCCTTCTTTCTCCAAGCTGTCTTCAGTGTTGGTCTGGACCAGAGGCAAATCCTTCAGGAGGTCAGTTAGTGTGGGCGGCTGCTGGACTCCAGGTGGGAGCGCTTGCCGGTCGCCAGCGCGTTGCTGCCGCCGCCGCCGCCTTCCGGCTGCTCCGGGAACGGGCGCTTGTAGGGCCGGACGTGCCCGTTCACCGCCCCGCGCTGCCACTTGCAGATGTCCCCGTTCAGGATGTCTTGGATGTGCTGCACTATGAGGTTGATGGCAACTGCAGGGAGAAACAGGGGGCATGTAGGTTAGCTAAAAAATGTGGAGCATCCCACCCTGCCCAGTCTGAACCAGCCAGGCCTGCCCTCCACGCTGAGCCCAGACCTCCACACCAGCTCTAACCCTGCTCAGCATCTCTAGTCGGGTCACTTTTTCCAGAGGCTGAGCAGATGGTCATCCCAGCTAGGCTCTGAGCAGTTCCCTCCATTACATGCCTCCCTTACCCCCCAACTCCCAGTAAAACACCCTTCCCTGGACACAGGCAAACCAGGCAGTGCTGTGCCACCTGCTTGCCTCCCAGCGCCAAAGGTGCTGTCCCCAGAGAAATCAGGCAGAAAAGCAAACTCCCTTTTACCCATGTTGTCGACTCCTCTGGGGATGATCACATCAGCATACTTCTTGGTCTGCAAAACAGAAGAAATTCTTGATGGGAAAAAACAGCTTTATAGAAAAAGAGCTATCAGAAGCTACCAAAGCTGAGGGCAAAGCTGGGTTCCTGTGCTCCAGGACTGTAACTTAAAGCTCTTAGTCATGGTAACACCCAAGGGAACTGAGAAGTCCTACACGCTCTAGATTTAAGGCCAGGCCTTGTTCATCCTGCCCTTTTGCAGTGAAGCAGCAGGTGGGAGCAGCAGGTGGAGCATGAAGAACTTGCTTTCACTCTTCTGAAGAGCAGGTGGCCTTCCAATGGGTCTCCTGCTTGTTTGCTCAGAGCTGTTCTGATCAGCATTTCACAACCATTGCTAAATCCTGGCCCAGCAATGAGGCACCCAATGTGCATGTGAAAGTCCTTCCAGCCTCTGATGACATATTATTGATTTCTTTATTTTTTTTTACCACCATGAAGCCCCTGAGTTTTTCCCCAACCCCCCCCTACTTATGAAAAGGCTGGCAAATTCAGCATGTCTAATGAGTACTTTTACAAACCCAGAACTGCTTTGATCTAGAGCAAGAGGTGCCTCTGAGTCAGCCTTTTCCAACTTAATCCATGTACAGGATTTTGTTCTCAAAGGGTTTTTACAAATTAACTTGACAGGGTGAGCGCCTAAATGGGCCCCACATTCCAACATGGCAAGGTTAGAGGGATGGGGTGCTGGGAGATGGGCTGGATACATGGCAGCACAGTTGAAGTCTCATAGAGATGAGCCCGGGGCTCCTCAGGCAATAGAGGCCAACAGGGAAACACGACGAAGAGCTTCAGCTCAGGATTAAAGGGCAGGGCCAGGGGACATCACCATGGGGCTCCTACAGGCCACCCCACCAGGATGACTGAGCAGATGAGACCCTTTATAGAGAGACAGGAGTAGCCCTGGTCCTCATGGGGGGCTTCTATCACCCCCAGTATCTGTTGGAGGGACAACACAGCACAGGAACCATTCAAGTTCCTTCAACAAGCAGCTTGTAATGGTGAAAGAGGTGAAGCAGAGAGTGGGACTGGTGAAACACAAACAAGAAAAGCCACCACTGCTGCATCCAGAGTGCAGCTAATCCCCAGGACACCCTGCTCCTCCTCTGCCCCACCCCAGGACCCAGAGACCAATGCAGTGCAACACTTGGTACCGGCAGGCAGAACTCCTCAAAGGCAGGCTTGACAAATGTGGTGTACTGGGTGAGGATCTGCTCGAGGTCCCTCCCACGTTTCATATCTCGCAGAACTGGGATGGGAAGATAAAAGCCATGAGTTTTACCCCACAGCAAAGGAGCAGGAGCAGGCTGGCACCACCCAGGGTGGCAGGGTCTCACCTCGGCGGGACAGCCGGACGTCCGAGTCCGTGTCCACGAAGAGCCGGAGGTGGAACATGTCCCGGATGTCTTGGTTGTAGAAAACCAGGATCCCCTCAAACAGGACAACGTCAGCAGGATAGACCACTGTGGTCTCTGCCAGCCTGTTGGGTGAAAACACCCCGAGCACCTTGTTTGAAGGGTCCCACACCTCAGCCAAGCCCCAAGCACAGCTGGAAGCATCCACACCCCCTCCCCTCCAAGGCCTCACCCCTCCCAAGACCTCACACCCTACCCCAAGACCACAGCCCCCCAAGACCCCACAGCCCCCCCAGGACCTACCGAGAATGGGTCACAAAGTCGTACGTTGGCACCTCCACCGTTTTCCCCTCAACAATGTTTTTCAGGGTTGTGTGCATCAAATCGTTATCAAAAGCATCTGCCAGAGGAAGGTTGAAAGAGGAAGATGCTCAGATGCTATCAAGTGCCCTGCTCAGATTTTCCTACACCCAAAGGAAAAGCTCTTTGCCACCAGAAACCCAGGAACTTGTGCTTTATTTTCTTCCTACCAGCAGCAACCCAACACTCCCCACCCAAAGCTGTAACTGCCACACTTGATTAAAAAGATAAAGGAGAAAGAATTTGCTGTTTGCAAACAACTGCAGCACAGTGAAATTACTGAAAGGTGAAAGCTGGTAATTGTATAATTTTACCAAACCACCTGATAATTGTGTAAATTTGTGCAACTCCCAGCCTGTTAGCTAAGAGTCATTTAGAAAACCTCAGACATCTTTAATGCTTCTCATCACCTGCCAGGGTGAACCTACAGCAGGTTCTACACTGCAGCTAAGGGGAGGTCCAGTCCCCTTCACCATCCACAACACTCTGAGCAAGGAGAGCTGATGTTTGTGTGGACAAGAAATATCTGAAACGGGTCTGGGGGATAATGGAGTTTATGAGAGAGAAGCTGAGGATGAGGGGAGAGCCTCCAGTTCTCCAGTTTCTCTCTCTCAAGGGTGCACTGAACTATGAGGTACAGGTGAACCAGCTGGTTTGGTTAGGGCAGTGCTGTCACCCAGCACTTCTCGTTCCCCACGAGCAAACGGCAGCTGCTCCCCAAGCACCGACACAACCAGGAGAGGGGAAAAACCGCTGCATCCAGGGGCTCACCCGGGTGGTCGAAGTTGTACTGGCCCTTCAGCGCCTTGGCCTTCTGCTCGGCCGTCAGCACCTTGTAGAAGCTGTCCTGGCTGAGGATCAGCACCTTCCTCTGCCGCCGCTCCACCTCGTTCTGCCCCAGCAGCTCCATGATCTTCTCACACACCGTGGACTGAGGGGAAGGAGCCGAACCGGGGGGGTCAGGCCGGGCGGGAAGAACCGGCGCCTCATCCCCCCCG
>NW_009953489.1:5197082-5197712 GCF_000747805.2 Chaetura pelagica | reverse complement strand
AGAAAGGTGTTAGGTCCCGGCCCCTGTCCCTGCCCTGTCCCTGTCCCTCTCCCTGTCCCTGTCCCTGTCCCTGTCCCCGTCCCTGTCCCTGTCCCTGCCCTGTCCCTGTCCCTCTCCCTGTCCCTCTCCCTGTCCCTGTCCCTGTCCCTGTCCCTGTCCCCGCAGGGGTTGGAACCAAAGGAGCTTCCACACTGTGACGTGCAGCGCTGGAGGAACGGGCAGCACAGACATGAGCACAAGTGTGAGTGTGCGGGATCTGTACACGCAGGGTGGGCGGGTATGAACACATCTACACACACATTAAAAACATTTAATATATATTAATATAGAAACATACATATTTAATATATTAAATATTAATAGATCCGGCTGCCATATATGCAACTTTTCTGCACACATTTTTTTACACACAAATAGATGCGGCCAGAATACACAGGCAGCACTTTCTACCTGTAAACGTGATATTTAAAAATAAAGACAAATTTATACATGAAATTTATATACATTTATACATGAAAAAAACACCCCAGTAATTACGTATAAATACACGGCAAACGTGCCCCTGAGCTCTTCAGCACCCAGACATGTACCCCAGGCCTTCCGGACCCCCCGTTTGTCCCCCCCTTGGGG
>NW_009953489.1:5191870-5196318 GCF_000747805.2 Chaetura pelagica | reverse complement strand
CCCCCTCCCTCCCAGGTTTCTGGGGTCCCAAGCAGTGCCCAAGCCTGGGGGGTGGGCGCTGGGGGGGTGGGTGATGCAGCTCTAACCCCTCCCGTGTGGCAGCACCCGGGGCCGTCCCCCACCCCCCGCGGGCAGCCCCTGCCCAAGGACTACATGGTGGAGTCGGTGCTGGTGACAGTTTTCTGCTGCGTGCTGACCGGGGTCATGGCCCTTGTCTACTCCCACGAGGTAAGGGTGGGACCCCTCCCCGTTTACGCTGAAACTCAGCCGGTGCCTTGAGGCCCCGTCCTGGTGCTCTTCTCTCCCCTCCTTCCTCCCGTGCCAGACCCGCGCTGCGCTCAGCCGTGGGGACGTGGCCCAGGCGACCGTGGCATCCAGAAAGGCCCAGTCACTGGTTCTCTTCAGCCTCCTCTTCGGGTTGTTTGCCTCCACCAGCTGGGTCGTCTACGTCCTGGTGTCCCTGTACCTGTGACAGAGCCCCGGGCCCCAGGGACACGCGTGTGCCGGGGGCTCCTTGCCATGGGGGCAGGAGATGCAGCCACAGCCCCCGGGTGGCATCGCCAGGGCTGCTGTGGGAAACTGGGGGACCACAAAAGTGTTACTGGGGCCAAGGAGCAGTGTCCATCCTTCCTGGTGGGTGAGGAGCAGCTCTGGAGCTGCCTCAGCCCCCTGAACCATGGCACGGGCAGAACGGACCCAGCACCGTGCCCTGCTGGAGCCAAGGAGCTGTCAGAGCAGCAGCACCACGTCCAGGATCAGGCTCTGCTGTGGGATGTTGAATCCAGTTTCTGTGGACTCTGTCATGGGGGCATTGGGTCTGGAGATGGAGGAAATGGCCCAGGCCTAAAGGAGAGGCCAAGGCATGTTGCCCCTCCACCCCCAGCTGCTGCTCTGGGCATGTGAGAAGCCCTCACCTGTAATTCCTGATGTGAGAAGAAATAAAACCACCCATTTAGCTCCTACGGTGATTGTGGACACACAAATAACACACACAGGCTGCGTGGCCACCTTCTTGCTGCTTCCAGATTGAAATAAAACATGGGTGTAGCCAAAGGTTCTGTTTTCTGTACATGATAAAGACCTTTTCCCCTCTCCCTGTGGCTTTTGTCCACCAATAAGGGTTTTCCTCCCAAACCAGGGTGGTGCTGGGGGTGCCACTTAGCAGGACCCTGGGGGGGACCCGAGGGAAGGCGTGTGCTGGGGGTGCCACTGCCAAGGAGGCTGTGGGGAAGGGCAGGATGAGCTGGTGGGTCTTTCCAAGGCTGGGATGCACGTGTTCCCTGTGCTCTGCTCACAGCCACGCTTGGGTCTGGCTGCTGGGGGCACCCACAGCCCCCACACTTTGCCACCTGCAAGCGGGTGGTTGGTTATGTGCTCAAGTCAGTGTCTGGGCATCTTCCTCCCGAGCTGGCCGATAATTTCCAGAGGAATTTTGAACCCTGTCCAGGACTGGAATAGTGCAGCAGCCTGCCCAGCTGCCCACGCCACCACAGGGGTTATTTATAGCCCTCCCCTGCCAGCATGTGGCTGTGGGGCTGTGGCCGGGCACACGCCTGCCCACGGGTGCTCTGGGGAGTGGAAACCCTCCAGTGCCCAGAGGAAAGGGCAGATATTCCCCCCCCCCATCAAGTGTACTGGGCAAGACCATCTCACTGGGAGGCAAGGAAGAGACTTATAGGGGATGAATAAAAGGCACAAACCCCGAGAGGCACGTGGGAAAACACGAGGCCACACCAGAACCAGAAGTGGATTCGATTGTCACTTTAATCCACAGACTGCTGCATGCACTGTAAACAGGATCATCAGGCAGGTTTGTTACTGGTGTTTATTTGTTTTTATATAAAAATTACAGGTCTGAAATGTTTGCAGGAAGATGCCACCATCAGGACTGGGTTAGTGGTAAATATATAATACAACCGCACAGCTGGGGGTTGGGGAGAGGCCCTGGAGCAGGGCAGGGGGCTGGTGACTGGGGATGTCACTTCTCCCCTCTCCCTGCGCCACAGGAAGGGACTGAGACCCCTCCCTCCCCACAAAAAGAGAGGTGATGGCCTCGAGGACACTGCCTGCAAGACACGAGACCACACTCATGACCAGTCCTGCTGCTCTGGGCTTTGGCTCCCCAGGGGTGCTGCTCCTGGAGAGGGGTTGGGGGTCTCTGGCCAGCAAACCTGAAGCTGCTCTGGGTGAGGAGACCCTTCTGTAGGGTCCTTCCATCCCTGCAACCCATCAGCAGGGATGTAAGCTGGGAGCTGTGGTGGGGACAATCCTGCTGGGCTGGGGATGAGGGCAGAGCAAAGGGGAAGAGGGAAGACAAGCCGGGGAGCTCAGCCCCCTCACGCTGGATGAGGTGCTGCAGAGCTCCTGTCCCTGCACTAAGGGCTGAGCCTCTGGCTTTTGGGAGGGTTGGGAGCAACACCCCCCCTTTGGTGCTAAGAGGTCTCATAGTTTCACATGCAGGGAAGAACCTGCCAGCAGGAGGAGGGGAGCATCCCACAGGGCTGACAACAAGGTGCACCCTCCTGTCCTTCCACAGCATCGAGCCCCAGTCACGAACACGGCCCCCCCAGGAAGGTGCTACCACACACAGCACTGCCAGGAACAGCCACAGCACAGGGAGGTGCTCGGGGCCTGCAGGGGGAAGCCTGTGCCAGACACTGGGTGTATTTGCCTTTTCACAGTCTCACCATGTCAGGTTTGTTGTTTTTTGTTTTGTTTTGTTTTTTTAAAAAATCTTATTTACAAAGGGAAACACAAGCATCACTTCCTGGGTGGAAGGCTGGGAAGCCTCTGGGGATTGCAAAGCTTCAGCCAGATGTGATACACAGCTCCAGTGCCTTGGTGCCATCAAAACAGAACGTTTTCAAACATTTTGTCTCAGACACCACATTTTTCAGCACAGGAAGATCCCCAATCCACCTGCTCTAGGGTTGCACAAACAGGTGTTGGATCCCATGTTCTTACCCCCTTAGAAGATGCCCTCACAGGCAGGGGAGGTCTCTCTGTGCTTCAGCATTGGCCACTGCACAAGTCCTGTGTCTAAACCTTCTGGAAAATAATCAAACTCGGTACAATCCTGTGAAGGTGCAAGGCTGTTGTTGTTCCCTCCTGCTGATAGAGCTGCCATCTGCAGGGAGCTGGCCAAGACTTTGCAATCTGTTTGTAGAAGGAAGTGCTTGCAACTCTGATTCACCAAGAATAAATAGAGGCTTTACCGAACATGGAGCTGCTATTGAGAAATAAGTTAAGGATGCTCTGCAAAACACCCCATCTGTACTCCTTGCCAGCTGCTGCCCTAAACCCACATGATTCTGTTAGACAGAACTCTCTAAAAACCTTTGACCACACAACATGGTGCTGAGAAAGGTCTCACGGGCTGCTCAGACCTACAGCACATGCTCAAACCCATGATCCACACTGTAAAACCACCAGATGAGGACACAGAGGAGGGATGTGAAATGGCCTGGCTGGGGCTGCACTGGCAAGGACACCCCAG
This sequence comes from Chaetura pelagica, assembly GCF_000747805.2. NCBI lineage: Eukaryota > Metazoa > Chordata > Aves > Apodiformes > Apodidae > Chaetura > Chaetura pelagica. The sequence goes on along the minus strand of NW_009953489.1, from coordinate 5,192,822 downwards.
GGGGGACATGGATAGGGGACAGAGGGGCTGAATAAGGCACACTGAACAGATTGGGGTTAACACTGCATGTGTGGGAAATGAGACCCCCACCCTGTTGCTCTTCCAGGCCAGGCTGCCCCTGCCTTGCTGGGACTGGAGATGGGGACTTGCTGGGGCTCCTGCCAAAGTGTGGGTCACAAAGCACAGCACCAAGGGTTGGTCAGATGGGGACCCTCTGAAAAAAAACATTTGGCAACAGTGAGAGGAAAGAAGAGCAGGGTGGGGGGGATGAGGTGGCTCGGTGGGGCACAGGGCTCCTTCCTGGTTCCCATTTCCAACTCCAGAAATGGACCTGCTGGCTCCTGCACCTGCTCCCCAGCCAGCGCCCACTCAGCTGCCCTGAGCCTCCTCCTTTCTTCCAGCACTCGGAACAACGTTGTCACGGGTTGTGAATTTTACATATACTGTTTTGCACTTTCCTTTTTCCTATAAACCCATCGGTTTCAGACATGCATCAAAAAAACCCCAATGGATTCTAAACACTAATATTTACAGTCTCATATACTACAGCATTTACTGTGCAAAAGCTAGTACCATCACTACAGGATACGGGCTCACAGGACGAGTGAACCACAGTACCTTGGGTAGTCACTGTTTAGGGTCTGGAGGGATTACTGTTGCTTAAATAACAAGATGTGGGAGGAGGGGGGGTGGGATGACTGGAGATGGCAGGTCCCTGCCCACATTTTCAGTGCCTCTTCCGTATCTACAGCCGGTACCTTCCTCCCGTGAAGAAGGTGCCAGAGATCGGGGGTAAACCGAAGACCCCTGTAAACACAAGCAGCTCTCTCTGACAGCAGAGCTCCTCTGGCAGGCAGCGGGAGACTCTTCCATCCTCATCTCCTAGGGATGAACATGTTTGGAGGTGGCATGGCAGGGGAGACTCAAACCCTTCCATGGCTGCTGCCTGCTG
>NW_009953489.1:5174864-5191510 GCF_000747805.2 Chaetura pelagica | reverse complement strand
CCACTGCTGCTGCCGGCTGAACGCCGCTCCGGTGACCTGTGGGTGCTGAGCTCTCGCTGACCCTCCTTTGCGGATGAAAACAGCCCGAGTATTCCCAGATGCAGCCAGCAACCCAGTAACGCTCTCGCGTGGGACCCTCCTTCCACAAAGCTCTCTCTCTCCCCGGGGTTAAAGCTGATCCATGGCACAGAGGGACGGGAGGAGAAGGAGGGCAAGGGCAGCGAGCACCGGCTGATCTCCGCCCCTGGCGGCCGACACGTGCGGTCGCTCCTCGGCTGCTGCGGGAGCCCGACGTTCCCACACCCAGGGATCGCTGCCAGCTGGGAGGGAGGGTGTGTCGTCCAGTGACAGGTACAAACATTGAACTCCAGTCTCATAGCTGCCCTCGGTGTGTCTGTGGAGCCATTCTCCTTGCTTGCACAACCCCTCCTCCTAGGTTTTCTCTTCTCGGTCTGTTTTCCGCCTCGTAATGTTCCGAGGTTTGATTTTGAGGGACAGTTCCCACAAGGCCTCCTCAGCCAGGTGGTCGCTGAAATCGTTGAAGAAGGACACGATGTCATCGTTTCTTTTGATGTCATAATGTCTGGAAAACCAGAGTAGGGCAGCAGTTAAAGAAGGAGCTATCTGGGGACCCCTTGGAGACACCCCTGCCCTACTCTAAGGAACACCCACCACTGTGGGGTCTGCATTAATCTGTGCCCAATATTTGTGCCTGTCGTGTGACACTAAAAAGAGGAAGAACCATCATGCTCATCACTATGCTGGAGAAAAAAAAAACAAGTCTCTATATCCTAGAGAACACAAGAACCAGCAACAGCAAAACCTGGAGGAAAAACTGGTGTCTGAAAAAGAGTAGTGAGACAACTTTACTGGATCTCACAACTAATACAGGAAAAATGTCTTCACAGCTTCTAATCATAGAATCTAGAGAGGGAAGGAGATTGTGACCAGAGCCCTGTCCTTCCAAGCTCTCCTCACATCTCTATCATGATGTTTTGACTTCTGACCCCCCATCCCTTCTGTGGGGGCTCCCATGCCCCAGCCAAGGCCCACACACCAACTCCCACAGTGGTGCCTCCAAGCCAGCTCTGTCCACCCTCTTGCACTTACACTTGTTGGAAGCACCTCATGCTGTCCAGGATGTTAAACTGCTGCCAGCGCTTGGAAAAGTTCACTTTGCTGTCAATGTAATCAGGGTTTCCCAGATGAACAAAGGTCAGGTCCTGCAGGATCAGGCCTCTGAAAGAGAGCAGGCCAGGGAGCAGGCAAACAAGAACAAAGGTTAGTCACACAAGGGCAGGACAGCCAGGCAAAAGGCAGCCATGGGCACTCTAACAGCCTCCCATGCTGCCACCATCAGAGCGGCAGCTCTAAACCAGAGGGAAACACACCCCTGGCAGCAGATCTGGAGCTGTTCAGGCAGGAGGTGCCTACTATGCCCAGCTGAGGGACCTTGAGGTGAGGCACTCCTGGTCACGCTAAGGGCGCTGAGGCTGCTCAGGAGAAGTTTCATGGGTGTAAACCCAGAGCAAATCTGGTGTCTAGATCAGAAGGCCCTTACAAAGAAAGGCGATGGCTTCAACCCTTCTTCTAGAAACAGGAAGAAGCAGCATGTTTGACAAAGCAGAATCCTCTTTTACCAGTTTCTGCAGTCTGCAGAACCAGAGCTGTCTCAGAGGAACAAGAAGCAGCCTGAAACTGTGGAATCCATTGCACCTCATGGGAGAATTTGTCTTTCTGTGCACAGACCCCAAAGACAATATAGTTTAAAAGTGTCAACTAAAGATCCCAGCACTTGATTTTTCCTTTGCCACAGTCAATTCACAAAAGCCTTCACAAAAAGACAGCTCATCCCCTGCCTGCCCATGCTGTAGGACATAAGGGTTGATGTGGCACACTGCCATCTTACTCCAGATGTAGGGCAAAAGGAAAGTGCTGAGCTGAGCAGAAGTTTCTGAGAAATCCTTGAAGGAACCATCTGAACATGCAGGAGTGATGGCAGAGGAAAGAAGTGATCAACTCACAGGTAGGGTATGCAGGGGGGCTCCACATCAGCCAGAGCTGCTCGGTAGGCGCGGAAGGACGAGGAACTGTCGATCAGGGTGCAGTACTCAGCCAGGCCCTGGGAACACCAAGCCCATGGTGACACCATTGCAGCAAACCCCTGTTGTTTGTAACCTCTGCCCAGGGAGCCATGCAGGCCAGGGAGTTAATGCCACCCTGCAAACACCTCCAGCTGGTTTACTCAGCCTGACCCTGAGCACATACACACAGAGCCTTGTTGCCTTCAGCCTCACCAAGTTGGCAGGAAGGAGGAGGAAGCTCTCCCCTGTCACTGCACCATGACCCCACTTGTGCTTGCCAGCGTCCCCAGCCACTCTGCAGGCTTCCAGCACCATGGCATTATATCCTCTGGAAAGCAATTCACTGCCATCCCTCCACCCCGGGATGCTGCTAAGCTGTCAGCATCACCCAGCTGTTTCATACCACAACCGCAGTTATCTTTTTCTCCTGAAGATGACAGCCCTGCCTGCTCCTCACCTCTGAGGTTTGTTTCTGCCACTCCAGCCTTCGGATGGGTGCAGAATCCAGTGCAGAAAGAATGGCCAGATAGGAATTAAAATTATTCAGCTTTCGCAAGTGCTGTGAAGGGGGAGAATATTCCAGTTACTCCAGAGATCAGAAAAGCTTTCTGGCCTCAAAGAGCTCTACCAACCAGGTTCCACTCCCCTGCTCCTTTAAGGAGCAGTGTGTGTCATTCACAGCAAGAGCCAAGCTGGTACCTTCATAATCTTGATGAATTTAAGGAGCAGCCTCTCTCGGTCTTGGGCTTTCTCTTGTAGCATAATTATTGAACGGACCCTGGAAGAACAGAGAGAAAAAAACCCAGAATGATAAACCCACTTCAGCAGGCCTCAGACTGCTTTTTGTTTCATTTACAAAGCCAGTAACTAACTAACCAATCAGGATGGGTTCCAAATGAAATGGAGCACTCTAATTCACAGCAAAGAATAATTTCAAGGATGGCCCTGAACCATTTATTTGCAAGGGGAATGTTTGTTTGAAGGGCTGAGTGGTAGTGGCAGTAATTCCTCCATAACAGTGCCCTCCAAAACCCTCCTGATTTTCTCTCTCTTGTGCTTAGGAGTCTTTAGGAAGTGCCCTGAATCTACTTTCTAGCCAAAAATATATGTTACCCTGCTTATAACACGGGAAACAGTGCAGAGTTTGGTGCCGCAGTTGTTCCTTACCAGTAGGACATGTTATTAAAGTGCTCTGTGAACTGTGTCAGGTTGGGGCTCTTCTCTTCATTTTGTTCCTTTGCCCAAAGCAAAACTTCTGGGATCTGCCAAGGAAGAAGAGGAGAGGGGTGAGAAAACACCACACATTAAAATAGGATTTCTGCTTCAACATCCCCAGTCCCAGTCTGTGGTCACAGCCCTTTGCTGAAACAAGTTCAGCTGTCTCCTACAACCCAACAGGTGTGCTTGAAAAGCTGGCAGAGAATACCAGAGATTGCAGAGGGAACATGTTTGAATCCCTCCCACCACCCTTGCCCCATCCTTGTCTCTGTACCTCAATTTTATAGAAGAGCTCAGCATCTAGGAGGGTCAGCTGCTCAGCTATTTCATGACTGTGGAAATCATGCAGGGTCCCTGGCCTGTAGGAAACGAGGATCAAGTATAAAGGCTCAGCAAATGTGACCTGTTGTCTTCTCTTTCTTCTATTTTGGACTGAGAAAACTGTTGTGTCCACAAGAAAGGGATTGTCTCTCATAAGACAAAGGCAGGGTTCCATGCATCTGTCCTCACCTGGCTGCCACCCCACGGGCTGCAAGAGGTTTGATGGAGTTGGTGTAGCTCAACATTTTCTTCTGATCCACTTTATCAAGGATATTCTTCCGTAACACTCTGGCAAGGCTCAGCTCCCCATTGCAGACCAGTCGGAAGACCAGGTCCATCAGCAGCTTGAGAATTTCCTCTGTCAGCTCCACTAAGCTGAGACAAAGATGGAAAAGCCAAGAAAGGTCTCAGAGCTATGACTGTCATCAAGCAGCAGAGTTTGTACCTGTACTGAGTCTTGTCACTCTGCAAGCAGAACAGAGTGACTAAAATTCCTCATCTTCTCAGCTCTTCCTTTCCTACAGATTCCTCTTTACTGGTTATTTTAACATCACTGACCCAGTTAGGACACACTGAGAACCTGCTGAGGGTTCAGATGTCTCACCGGTCAGGGTAGGGGACTTCAACTGTCATTGTAGATGGGGTTTAAAAAACACCTTCATAACTGCCAGACCTCTGTATTGTTACTGACCCCACATCTCCCATCCCAAAACAAAGACCACTCACCACAGCTCATCCACCACTCTCACCAGCACGAAGAAGGTGTTCTTACTGACTCGCTTCTTGAAGGTGTCTGGGAAGTGGCAGAACTTCTCATATGTTGGTTGCAAATTAAGGAATCAACTTCATGTGGTCAGACCAGCATCAGTACAACTAGCAGCTGCCTCAAGGAACATCAGAACAGCCTCCAAGTCTGTCTTGACTGAAACTGGTGTTCAATTTCCAGGAGATGAGGGACTCTGATATGGCTCTAATTAACATGGTATTAAGCTGCCACCAGCTGCACGTAGCAGGGGTGTGAGGAGGCACTTACACCTCACAGGACTGAGGCTTGAAGAGCAGGTGTCCCCGGCTTTCTAAGGTGGAATTTAATGAGCACAACTCCTCTTCTGTGATCTTCCCCACGGGTTTGTGGCATCTGGTCTCATAAGAGATCTCAGCTGTCACCTCTACCTTCCTCAGTGCCCAATTTGCTGCAAGGAGAGAGGTGGCAGGGGAGACAGCACAGGCTGAAAAAGCTTCTGCCAGGTGGACAAAGGGAAAGGGAGAAAGGTTATCAGCAAGTCGGCTGTTGGCAAGGGCCTGCAGGAATGTCCCAGCCTTTCTCTTCACTGACAACCACCCAGCAGTGAGATTTGCCATGTCCTTGGCCACGCTGATCCCAGAGGAGCCAGGGCTCTGCTGCAGGTGGCAGTGATGAGCTGCGAGGCAGGACAGTGTGATGTCAGGCTCCCTCTGACATCAGCTGCAGGACCAAAGCCCATCAGGTCTTTGCACTGCCTGAACCAGACACTGACCCACTCAGCTGACAGGGAAGGGAGCCACAGGATCAGAGCCCAGGGGAGGGCACTGCAGGCTCCCTGCTCAACCAGAAGCTTCTTCATACTTGGTCAGAAATGCTGATGTTCACCCAGCCAAGCTCAGTTCAGAACTAGGAGGCCAAGAGGACATGATCTTCTGTGCTGCATTTCTTGTGAAAAGAGATAAGAGGTCTTGATGATTACTAAATTTCTAGTATTAAACTGCATCTGCCCAAGCAGGCAAACTCCATGGCCCCTCTGGGAGGCAGATCCCCATTCTACAAACAAGATGTCCCAAACAAATGACCAATTCCCCAGTGACACACAGAAATCTGAACTGCTCTTCTGCTCTGCCAAGGCCCTCAGGAGACTACTGTCATGTCCACTACTTCCCATCTGCAGGGTGCAGAGGTGAAAGAAGTGCTGCTTGGGACACCTCCAAGGCAAGCATATTACTGACTGTGTTGTCAGCATGACCAAACAAGTTGCCACCAGCTCCTTCCAGGATGAGTTCCTGGTGGGGATGAATTGAGACTCGTGCAAAAGGATATCTGTACTGCAGCTTCTTGATGAGCTCCTCAGGGGTAATGAATGTCCTGTATGTAGTCAGAAAGGCTTCACAGTACAGCACCAGATCTACAAAGACAACAAAGCCTCAGTCAGTGCTGTCTTCAGACAAAGGAAGCTTCTTGTCAGGTTGAATCCAGTCTTGCAGAAGAGGACACTGACACATTTTGACAAGAATGGACTTCACAGAAATGCTGTGCTGTTGTTTCTTACCAGCAGATGGACCCTACGGCACAAAAGCAACAGCCAAACCGCCCTGTCCCCACTGGCCTGGCTCCCACCTGCAGCACTTGCTGTTTGGCTTATGTGACCACCAAGGGGCTCACTGAAAAACATCTGTTTGTGGGACAGGCACTGTCAACATTGGGTCAAGGTAAAATGTGGTTTAGACCTTGGGGATATTTTACTAAAGAAGATCTGATGGTGAGAGGTGGGTGCTCAGTCACCACTGCTTAGGCAGCACAGAGCCCTGCAGAAAGGCAGGGCCACTCCTGATCAGAATGCACATGTTTCAACATGGAAGACCCTCTGCCCTTGCTGTGTTCCAGGCAATCTGCCCCAGGACAGTGTAAATACAGGATTATTTTCAGCCAAAAGAAGAGCAAATTGGACTGCAGAAACTGAGGCTACCACGACCCTGCCACAACCCAGACACTGACGCAGCGTGTGCAGCCAACTTCAGAAGGTTCAGCTGCAGAAATGGGCTCTGCAGGCCCCAGAACCACAGAGGCTTTGGCCAATTGTCAAGGGCACAAAGGAGGGAATTTGAAAAATCAGGAACTGCAAACAGGAAAGAAGATTTCAGGTCAAGACTGCAGTACACTTGCAGACCTGGGCTTGGTCACCCTGCCTGGTGCTCTGCAACTGCTGGCACAGACGGGGAATAAAACCTTCTGCAGTGCCTGCCCAGGCAAGGCTGTACTTGTAAAGCTTGTTTCAGCCAGGACAGGGATCACCCCACACCCACGTGCTGCAAAATCCATCCCTTGCACGTGGAGGGTGAGAAAGAGCAGGGCAGGGTGGGATGGTCCTGCCTCCCGCCCTGAGGTGTTTCTCTTGGCTGGAGCCTCAGGGAGACACTGCTTCCTCCTGCTCTTAAATCAGACAGTGCTGCTGCCTTCTGGTTAAAGACAATCAGACATAAGCTCTAAAGCCAGAGGCTGGGTGGTCATGTCAGGGTTGAGTCCCAGGTCTCATCCAGCTGTAATCCTGCACACAGCAAGTGTGTGTGGCTGTGAGCACTTAACTGACCATGGATTTTATTCCCAAAGACCTCAAGTCTTTCTTTATCCCTTATTCCATTTAGCTCTTTTAGAAAACTCAACTGGACAAGAAGCATCATGCAACAGGACGTGGAGTTACATTTATTATGGGTTCCCATCTGCCCAAAAGGCAATGTGAGGTAATACAGCTGGTCTGCTCTGGCACTTGAAGCTGCCAAGAAATGCATCTTTAAAGGAAAGCCTCTTAACTCTACCCTCTGTGCTGTTTGGCTGATTGATTTACAAGCCCTGAATTCTTCTCATTGTAAGCTTAATTCATTAACCCTCTCGGTCACCCAAACACTGGGTTAGCATAGCAGAAATTCCTCTGTGCTCCATTCAGCTCAGGGGCTTGGCAGAGCCTGTGAGACTGAGCTCTGGGACTATTCTGAGAAACGTGCCGTTCAGAGCTTCCTCCACCCAGCCACTCTCCCTCTCCACAGTGCCATGCATTTAAAATCCTGCTCTAGCTCTCCCTAGTCTTGAGAGTTCTCCAAGGCTTTCACCTCACTGCTGGCAGCATCCTCAGAGCTCCCCATCCATGGACTGGAGGTCTAGCATATGTCCCTTTACCAAGTAGCTGTCTTTCAACAGAAGCTCTTCTAATGTGATGCTTGTTCTGGAGAGCAGTAAGAATAAATCAGAGCCTCTTTATTCCAGTTTCAGTATTTTTGTAAGGGATATTTCCAATTAAGACTATTTTATATATATGCCTAGTCTTGGCACAATCAATTGCCTTCTCCTCTCTACTATGGTCGTAACTTTGGTCCTTATTGCCTGGATTTGATGCCCAATGTAAACAGGGAAACAGAACTGTCAGGGGAGGGATTTTTCTTGCTGGCTGAATGGTGCTGGTAAGTGATTGCAAACAACTTATGCTGCAGTAAAAACCTTGCCATTTAAAAATGCATATGAAAGATATTTCCCCTTTGACTATCAAACCCCTAACATGAGTGCTGAGTGGTTCAGTGGGTTAGTGCATTTTGCCTTGTATCTTGGGAGATAAGGAGATCAATTCTTGTTAAGGTCATCAGAGCAAATACATTTAGCAGGTTCAAAATCACTCTCTGGAAGCATGGCAAAGGCTGTCTTTGCTACAGCTCTTGGGAAGGAGCTGCCTCATGTGGGTGGTGACAGGGTTTGGAGAGATAAAGTGGGGTTTTAACAAGTCTAGAGCTAAGGGTTGCTAGCCTCCCTTTTCCTCCCCCTCATCTCCCTTCTTGTACTGTGGGTCAAGTCTCTGAACTGTTCTGGACAGCTACCAGGACTAGGAGGTGAAGGGGTGTCAACAGAGCAGCACCTGGACAACTTGCCAGATGCCCAGGCAAGTGATTAGATACAAACCAATGTCCCTCCTCTCCCACTTTGATGGAACAGTCACTGCAGCAACTCCTACATCAGCACCACCCTGAAGTCCAAAGGGCAAAGAGCACCTCTGAAAACAGGGTCCATGCCACAAGAGGATGGTGACACCACCTTCTCTTGTAGGCACCTCTGCAGGTACAAAGACATCAACACAGCACTGTCACCAGCTCTACTGGTGCACCTAGCCTTCCAGATCTGGGCAAGGGCTCTGAGGGGTTAATGCCCTCTCTGCTGCTCCACAGAAGAGCAGGTGCTTATCCAGCTTACTTCCATTTCACCAAAGATAAGCACAGTCCACCCCCCCAGCTCAGAGGATCACAAATGCAGCCCCCCCACCCTGGCCCAGATGCCTGCAGCCACATCCTGACTGCAGGGATTCAGAAGCCAGGCAGCAAAGGGCCCCACTCCTCAGCCTGGTTTGCTGCACCCACTGTACCTTTCCTGTCGGTCTCTGTTGCATGCACCAACAAAATGTCTCCAGATCCACCACGAACATCTGGCCCATCATCTCCCTGCAATGAGAAGAGAAACATGTCAGGCATGGCCCAAGCTCCCTTCGGCCTCGTTTCCCATCTCTGGGGTTCCAGCTCAGCAACAACTGGCAGAGCACACAATGTTCCTGGCACTGCTCACAGCACAAGCTGGTACATGGTCTTCAGTGCTGGGCTTAATCCTGGAATTTGAATAAAGCATTTGATGTCCCAGATGAGGACTGTCTCTGACTTCTCAAGGCCTGGCTGTGAAGCTCTGTGAAAGCTGAACCCTCAAGTCCACAGAAGAACGAACAGAAATGTCCCAGATTCCCAAACACTCCCAAAAGACCATTAACAAGAGCAGTAATGTTGTGTGAACTGTCCCAAAGTGAGGGATCATGTACTCAGGGGTGAGAGGTCATGCATTCAACTTTCATGTTCCTGGAACATCAAAACCTAGCAATTCCCTAATCTGGAACTATTTGGCTGGAGGTCACCTGAAGTGATCCAATAACCAGGAGTATAAAACAGCCCTGCTATCTACTTGACCCCCTGCCTTACCACTCTCTAAAAGCATCTTTCTTCTAGGTGCTGCAAGTCACAACTGATCTGTCACTCAGCCAGCAGTTCTCATACTGCAGGAAACTGGCCACTCCCAGTCAAACACTAGACCATAAAGAAAAGTAATAAAAAAAGAAGTTAAGGCTTGACACAGATCTGCTAGCCCCAGATATTCAGAAATCACTGATTTTCAATTCTGTTTTTACAGGAAATATTCCTGCAAAGGAGACTGGAGTCATGTCTTCCCTTAGGAAGGCTTCCCTTAGCAATGTCTTTGTCATTTCAATATGCAAAGCACTGAAAAAAACCCCCATGGATTACAGCCATGGAGCAGCTATATCTAAGATGGGAATTCTCTCCTGCACACCTCAGCTAACCAAAGGGCACCCCAGAAGTGCCAGTAAATGATACATTATCTCTTTTTCAGACTAGCCCCCTAACAGACTGATAAGCTTCAAAAGCCTGCACGTTCCCTCAAGCTGCATGTCAAAGCCAGCTTGGTTGGAGAGAAGAATGAGCAAAGCTGTTTGGGGGTGCACTCAAGGTTAGAAACAAAGCCATTCCTCAAATACAGAAACAGGCACTGCTCTTCCACACCTGCAAGAGATGTCCTGCTCAGGCAATCTGCTAAACCTGCCTTCAGACTGAAAGGCCAACTCAGACCATAAAACCAGCACCTGGATTTATTGCTCAGGCTCTCAGGTGCTTCATTTCAGAATGTTGCAGGCTGAAGAGGTGGGAAGAGGCAGACTGGGAAAAGGGCACAAAATGGCCTGGTTTTTAGAGAGACATCTCACATTTGTTCAACCCTCATTCATGGCTGATGCTCCCTCATCTCATACTTTCACAGCAGCCTGCACACACAGAGCTACATGCCACTTCTGCTGCAACCCAGTTTTTCCCCTCAAACAAAAGCTGATGCTTTGCTTGTGAACACCAAGAATCAGATTTCAATACAGCATAAACCAAAGAGTATAAACCATAGAATCATGGAATGGTTTGGGTTGGAAGGGACCTTAAAGATCATCAAATCCCAACCCCCTGCATGGGCAGGGATACCTCCCTCCAGATCAGGCTGCTCAAGTCCAATCTGGCCAGGGAAATGAAAGCAAACCCTGAATGCACCTACCTCTTGCTTCAGTGTCAACCTAGCCATAATTTCGCTGTGGTCAATAAGGGATAGCTCATCTACCTCTTCCTCCAACTGTGATGATTCCAAAGCATCTGGTGACTGCTGCTGCCTGCAAAAAGAAAACAAGAAGGCCCATCAGTGTCATTGCCCATCCAGGGGAAGAGATGCTGGGTCCACTCAAGCTCTCAGTGTACAAACCTTCCTTGAACAACAGTAAGCACATAGACAGCCTGGAGGTAAACGTTTTTCAAAAAAGCCCAAATGTCTAGCTCTAATTCCATTGCTTTGTGCATCTCTTGAAAAAGAGATGAACCTTTAGGACCTCGACACTTGTCTGCCTGCATTTCTGGCAGACAGGATTTTGCTGTGCCCTGCATAAGTACACACTTCCATGTCTCCTTAATCCACCAAATTTTTAGTGCACACAAAGCTAAGCCCTTCCTCAAACGTACAGAGCCTGAGCACACTCCACACGAACATATCTTAGTCAGCTCATGACCCACTCTGCTGCTACAAGGGGAGATGACAGGCTCTCTTTTTCCAGGAAAACAAAGCAGAAAGCTCTATCCACTTTTTTTGGTGTACATCCTACCCTTAAGGGCTGGTACACTTGTGCCTGGACACATGAACTCCGTGCCTGTATTCCTTAAAAAAGAAAAAGCCATGAATATTCTTTATAGCTTTTCCCAGGCACAGGCCAAAATCCCGTGCACCAGGCAGTACTTTCAGCAGATAGTGAGCTGTGCAGAGAACTCCTGCATTGTTTCCTTCACTACAGGGATTAAACCCCTCAAACCAACTGCAGGAAAATGGGGGAGGGAAGTTGACTGTCATGCACAAACAATGCTGTTCTCTGTTTTTTCTTTAGAAATGCAATTGAAGAGCAATCTCAAGCAGCAGGGAAGCACTCACTCAGCTCCTCCTGAAGCCCATCTGTTACAGCCTGCACCTCTTCATTTACATAGACAAATGACAGCTAAGAGCATTAGAAGAGATATAAAGCCTCCTGCTTCGGGGCCTCAGCCAGCCTCTGACCAGCAGGGTTAGGATGAAATTCCCCTCTGGAAAACTATTTCCCAACAGCAATACTGACTTTTTTTTTTTTTTTCACATTTCCCTGGAAGCAGGAGAGAGTAGCCAGTGTCAGTGACAGGACTGCCAATGAGATGGGCTGAGCATGGCTAACATAGGCTGCATCAACCCCTGCAGGCTCCCTGAGTTAAGTAACAACACCTTGTTGGGATGTTCCCTCAGCAGGATCCCATCGCTCACCAGCTGTGCAAAAATGTGGACTTAACAGTTCAGAGAACACCAAGAGGGTAGAGGGCAGAACAGGCAGCCCCAAAGACAGTCTGGTAGAAGACAGAGCTAATGGGACATTGGTGAGACTCTGTACCCTTCAAGGTTGGGCAGCAGGAGGACCAGTGGACTCAGGCTCACCTTTCAGCACCATCTTTGCCTTCCTTCCCCATGGGACTGCTGTTGGGTGTGGAGTCTTTGGAGTGGCTGTCTTTGACAGAGGGAGATTCCTGCAAAGAGAAGGAAGTTTTTCCTTATTACACCGGGTCCTACACCATGGCCAGCCTTGCATTTACAGTCTGACTGCCTCTAAATAGCCCTTTACTGTAAATTCCTGCAGAGCGGTTAAAGACTGATGCAAGTTAATGCCAAATGCCAGGAAAACACAGAAGTTAATTAGACAGGAAATTTGGGACCATCTCTAGAGACTAGTGTAATTAGTACTGTTTACTTTTAACATTGTGAAACAATGCTGAAAGTTACAACACCAGTCAGCTGTTGTCTTGGATTTTAACCCTCTCACAACTTTATTTTTGCCTCCAGCCCTTACAACTGAAACACACTTGCCTTCTGCTTTAATCACAATGGACACAGCCAGCTACAGGCTTTCCAGTTTCAGTTCCCCTCCTTGTCACAGCCTCCCAAACCAGCCTGTCTTAGGGGGACGGGTGCATACAACTGTTCCTACCTCCCTCCTCTCCCATCAGAGGAGGTTACACAATGATGCAACGTTTCCACTTCACAATTCAGAGCTGTGAAAATGAGGCTAATGCAAAAAAGCAGAACCATCTGAACCCGTGGCATGGAACAGCAGGTAGAGAGCTCCAAGCAAAGATACAGCATTTTCAATTGGCCACTTATTAAGGAGAAAAATACCCATGAATGGCAAATGGGAATATTAATCTAGCAGTGCTGGAGCTCAGAATTATTTAACATCATGCAGACTGAAACTTGGAAATTCAACCTACTGAACCTACACAGCATCCATTTCGCTTGGAAAACACACTGGTGAGCCCAGGTTTCTTGATGTCTGCAGGATTCTTCCAGACTATATCTGCAAAGCCCTTTGCTTCCAAGTTGACAAGCTCAAAGGATGGGCCTGCCTGGATGTGTCTCCTGAAGGGAAGTTATGGGAGCACTATCTCTTGGCATATTTAACACCAGCATGGATAAAGGTCTTGGAGACATCCTGTAGGAAATGTGCCTTCCAAGAAGAGGGCAGGCAAAAAGATCACTACAGAGCTCTGCTGCTGCTTCCTACGAGCCAACAGGAAGACAGTATCTCTCTGCAATGGAAAATACCCTGTCTCCTCTAGGAAATATCTAAGATATGAGGCTTGACTAAAGGAAGAAACAGCGTGTGATCACAATGCTAAATCAATCACTTATTTTGTGTTCAAACAGTGAAGGAAAAGAAAATAAATCAGAGAACAAGGCTTTCTGTATTAAAATGGGGAAGCCAAAGCAGTTACAAGAATAGACACAGCCCCAGGATCATACTGGTCAGGGTGCAGCTTTCTGGAAGGGAACCTCACGCAAGCAGCTCCAAACAGAGAGCGAAGCGCAAAAGAACCAGCGTGGCAGGAGAAGCTGCCCCTGCCTCCTGCTGGGGCTCACTGTGTCCTGGAAGCACGGCCTGCTCTCCCCCCTGGAATAGGAGGCCACCCAAGCCAGGAGTGGGCAAGCAGAGGGACTGCCAGCAGGATGGACACAGGAGCTCCATGGTGAGCAGAAGAGACAGGTGCCAAGCGTGTCAGCCCTGGCGTGAGCTCAGCATGCACCAGGCAGCCCCTTCCCGGTGCCCTCTCTCTGGGTTACTTACTCCTTCAGAGCGAGGGAGTTCCCCGTTGCTCTGGCCAGAGGAATACAGATTGACATATTCACCCTCACCAGCTTCCTCACTGGCGTTTTCACTCTAAGGGAGACAGGATGAAAGGATATACGTGATGGTGTCCCCGCCAGCACTTGGTGTTAGTGAGTGAATGTGCCCGTGGGCTGGGAGAAGTGCTCTTGGCAGCTGCTGTCACCTAACTGGGAGCTCTTCCTCTGGCTCAGTGGCCAACGTTGGCCACCAAGGCTGTATTTTCCCAGGGGTAATCATTTGCTGGTTCTTGAGGACTATCCTGAAGGCCCTGAGCTGCAGCAGGGCAGCAACTGCTTTGCAAGAGCTGCCACGGACTCCACAGGAGGCTTCAAAGGTGCCACGTGCACATGAGGATTTCAAGGTTATAGAAGCTGAGCACTCAGAGCTGGACACACAGGTGCCTGTTCTACCTGCAGGTAGCCCTACAGTCCAGAGGGTATCAAATGTAGCTCCCAAACTATGCTACAAGCACAGATGAGAGCCATCATGCCCAAACTCTGCCAAATTTGAGGGCTTCTGAGCTGTAACAAAGACCTAACACAAAGAAGATGCAACACAAAGGTCAGATCCAAAGGGTGAAAACCTGATCATTAACTCTACAGTGTCCCTCTCCCAAAATTTGTGTGTCAGCTGTGCTGACAGCTCTAAACCCATCAATCCCAGGCTTTGCAGCCAACAAAAGAAGAACTGCGTTGACAATGATTTGTTTAAAAAAATGTTTAAAAAAGCTGTAATGCACAAACTTGCCAAGTGATCTGCAAAACTGAACTGGAACCATAAACTAGTAGTGCTGTATCCGTGTGGGATCAGGGTTAGTCTAACTTCACCAACACACAATGCTTTGCACCAATGTGCACAGCCACCAAGCATACAGCTAGGGCTGCTGGCACATGGAAAGAGCAGGAGCCTGGAGAGAGCAACAAGTTTATGCAGAGGAGAGACAGAGCTGGACTGCACCCACTGCTGCTGGGGCTTGGCAGTGACCTGGGAAGGAGCAGGGCAGCAATCACCAAATCCTGCCATGGCAGCAGCTGCAGCATGCAAGCCCATGTTTAGAATCAACCAACATCACAAACCACTCCTTCACCTTCCTCAGCTATGTATTACAACTGCAGGAACCTACTGCCACTTCTCCACCCTTCAGCAGCATTTGACAAATGTGCTAATGATTTCTGCAACCTGCTGATGTTGTTCAGTTTTTCTACCCACCATTTCTATACAAAATTACCTCTCTGTAATTCACACATTTGGAAACCAGATTACATTAAGCATGTATTAATAAAGATACATTTTCTTTAAAAAAACCCCAAATAACCCAGCCTTGCGTTAAGGTGCATTATCTCTTTGGATATTCTCACCGAAGGCGTCTGGAGGGAATCAGTGAAAGAGGTTTCAGAAGGAAGGCAGACAGGAGCATTCCCATTAAAGCTGCTCTCCTGAGAAGAGGAGTTTGGCACATCCACAGTGCTGGGTGACTGGCTGGCTGCGGCGGGCACCGCTAGGTCAGAGCTCTGAGATGGATGGACGGGCGGAAAAGGTGGGGTGGAGCAGGAGGAGGAGGCAGAAGAGAGGAAAGGAGGTATGGAGACTTGGTTGTGAGGCACAAAGTCCTGGGAGTAGGACCTAAACACAGATTTGTACTGCGGGACACAGAGACGTACAACAGGAACAAGGAGGATGGGGAAAGGAAAGAGACAGACAAAAGAAAAAGTGATTAGATTGGCAGCAGCGAAGCAGCAGCAGCACAAGGCATTTCCAACACAGGCCAACCCCAAGAGGCTGCACTATTTTACCTTCCACACACTAGAGCAGGAATTGCTACCTGGGACACACCAGCCAGTTTTTTCATGGATAGGCTGTTCTTGCACAAAGAGCAAGCACGCTGTTCGTCTCACTGAGGGAAAGCAGGCACCAGGGTGTTCACCTGCAGGCATCCAGCCTTTGCCACGGAGGGGAAAAGTCTGGATACCTCAGTACTGGCAATGACAGTGCCCCTGAAAATCACCTGAATGGATAAAATGGTGTGAAGGCAGACAGAAACCATGACAGTGAGCATGCTGGAAATATCTAGATAGAGAAAAGTACTCCAAGTGCTTATTGCTTTTCTGGGACTTTCCATGAGATCCAAATTTAAGATGCTGTTTGCTCCAGCCCTGTAATTTAACAGCTACTGTGTCAAGTCTGTTCCAGAACACACAGCTCCCAAGGAGGAGTGGCTGGATACTGCCTTCAAAGTTACACTGACAGATGAAGGAGATTACATTGCTGCTCCTTCCCATTGAGAAACATAGGGAGCAAAAATGGTAATTGCCCTCTGGAGCAATGAATTCCTTATCAAACCCATCCTTTAATGCAGTGCCTCGAAGATTCAGCTGAAGAGATGAAAAGAGATCATCTGTGTAAAGCTTTATTTCACTATCTCTCCTAATAATCAGATTACTCTTCAGATAATATTAAATAGGGTGCAGTGGGAACACATTGTGCCAAGAAAAACAGGAGCAACCCCTCTGCCTTTTAACATCTGGTGCTAGTAAGATTTGCCATCAGAGTAAGTCAAAACAAAGCTGACACCCACCAAAAAAACATGTAAAAATCACAACAATGCTGAAGCTGCTAGAGAGGAGTTAATTTTAAAACCTGTAGAGCTCAACCACCAGCGAGATCTGTGTTGTAGCCAAGTGGACCAAAGAAGAGTCACATCGTTCAAAATAACCTCATGCTAAAATGAAGCTGAGGTGGTTGCTCCTTTGAGAGACCTGCTGCAGGAGGATGGTGTGTTACAGGGCTCTCAAGAAGCACAGACACAACTTGCTCAAACCAGGCTGACAAGTGACATCACTGGGATGTAAAAAGGAGAAGGGAAAAAAAAGGCATGAATTGGAGAATTCAGGCTACGTTTTCTCAGGAGAGTTGAGTGGGTGATACAAAAGCAAAGCTTAGTCTGTCACCTGAGCTGTGGCAGCAGCATTCAGTTCAGCAG
>NW_009953489.1:5172961-5174620 GCF_000747805.2 Chaetura pelagica | reverse complement strand
TGAGAACAGCCTCGGGCCAGCAGCCTGGGCAAAAAAAAAAGCTTTTCCACTACAAAGGAAAGGAAAAGTAAAGGTCAATGGCTAAACTTTACCTTCTACCACCTTAATCCTCCAGTGGTTTGCCCTCCGCCGTGCGTGGAGTCTGGCAGTGATCTGGGTGTATTCTCGGGGCCCAAAATATATTGCAGGCCAGAATACAGAGGGAGCAGAGGGAGATGCTTTGGGAAGAGAGCTTAAAAGACTACTGAAAAATAATTAAAACACAAATCCCTACCGCATGCCTGTGCCTAAAAGGACTGGCTCTAGGACAGGCCCCTCTCTCTTCCTGCCCATTTCTTTCCGGATGAGCAGCCCTGGCTCCAGGGACACTGTCAGCTTTTGGTGCTGCCTCAGTAACAATGACAAGTCTAATCTCTGTATTTACTTTCTGCCTGGATAAATACTCTACATTTATTCATTTTCACTTGCCTGGCACAAAGCACTAAATCCCTTGTAAGACGCCAGGCTGATGACATCACCTTGGCTCAGCAGATCCATTATGCCGGCCCCGTCTCCCTGGTATTTCATGATCTCACCAGCACTAATTTGCCAACTACTGCCCCAAGTCCCAGGCTGGACCCCAAAAAGGAACAGGAGTGAAGCAAATGGAGAACCGCTGCTGCAGAGGCTCTTGAGAAGGCACTCAATAAATTGCTGTCCTGATAATGAGATCCTCTGCTCCAGTAAAGGAAATTTGCTGCAACAAGACCAATGTGCCAGCTCCCCTAGAGCTGGGCTTCCTGTGCACACAAGACAGGCAGCATTTGCTGTCCTTCAACTTTGTAGTTGATGGGCATCTTCCACTGAGGAGTCCCAAGGGTTTTTGTCTCTGACCTGCCCAAGCCAGAGAAAATGACAGGCTTTTTGCAAAGCAGCAGTGGAGCTCACGCAGGGCACAAGTGAAAGGAAAGGACTGTCCTCAACCAAGTCACTCTGGGGCAGGCAGCACCTCGTGAAGTTCTTCTGCTGGGGGGTGATGCTGGCAGGGTCAGCTCAGGCCAAATGAGCTCTGCCTGCAGCTCAGGAGATGAATTACTGCTTCTGGGACAGGAACATTCGCACAGCGTCTGCCTTGCACAGTTTCAGAGACATTAATCCCAATCCAAAGGCAATTTAGAACTAAATATAACATAACATGGCATAAATTTTAAAAGCCCAAATGGAGATACATTACTATTGACAACCACTATGCACTCATCTCTCCTAGGCCTCATCAATACACCTTTCGAAACAGTATCTTGGCATGAGATGTGTTGAAAATGCTGGTTTAAGGCCCAGGTACCCAGGAAAATGCATTAATCTTCATTATGTGATCCGTGAACAATCATTTAACGATGCAGACATGCTCTCAGCAGGCCGTTAACAAAGGGAACAGTGCAGAGAAGCCTTTGGTGTGCTGGCATTAATTAGTCAGGCTGCTCTCGACTTCCAATCTTCTTGTAAAATTGCATCTTGTAGAAAGAGAGCCAGGGAGCCCCCTCCTTCCTCTGGAGCCTGCAAGCAGCTCTGGAATTCCAGCTATGCAACCGTGCTGGGACAAGAGCCAAGAATGAAGCATACTTTTAAAGGGGAAAAAAAACACCCTGTGGTGGAGATGATGTCCATATGGCACCCATTCCT
>NW_009953489.1:5124088-5172941 GCF_000747805.2 Chaetura pelagica | reverse complement strand
GCAGGAATTGTGATAATGGCTTCCATGGGGCTTGGGTGTTGTACATGTCTTGGAAGCCCTGTCATGCTTTAAAAGTCATACTTCTTTTGGGAGGGGACAGTCCATTCAACAGAACCATCACAAGCCAACTAGTCCTCCTCAAATCCTTCCTCCCCTCAAATCACAGGCAACAGTTTATCTTGGAAATGAATCAGTGCTTATTTTAATCTGCTTCTTAGAGGTTTCTTGCTGGGTCAGAAAGGCCTCGGTTATGGCTGTAATGACACAACCTCCCACTCCATGGTTTGCTTTAAGTGAGTTATTTCAAAATAATCTCTGGGAAAGCTGGGAAGCAGAGTGCAGGCAGATCCTTTGAGAAAGGACACTTTTCTCTACCCAAACTCCAGCCATGCTGCCAGGCTCCCACCACAAGAAAATGGTCTTCCAGAACGAGTGATCCTGACCTAGGACAGCAAATGGCCAACGCAGGCAGACAAGAGAGATCCCCCTCCTCTCAGCAGTAAACTGGATTCAAAAATCCCTGCTGCTTGGGAAGTGCTTCCACAAAGCATGCTTCGAGGTCAGAGCAATCTTGTCTCCTCGGAACAGCAGGAAGCTAACGTGCCCAGTCCTGAATGTTTACCACACAGGGTGACATGCAGAGGTCTTCCAGAGATGGCATCTTTCAACCTTTGCAATTTGCTGCCTTTGATTTTTTCCAACGCTCAATATTTTAGAACAGCTTTCCATCATTAGCAGCAGCTTTACAGGATGTCCCAAAGGTCAATGACATGACGACTGTTTATTTGGCTTAGATAGCAGGAGATAAACACTCTCATAGAAAACTTGTTTCAAGAGTGACACTCTTCTACATTCACCAGGCATGGCTGACCACTAGTAACAGGGAGACAGGGTGTTTACATGCAGGGAGTCACTGGTTGGGAGCCACAGCAGTCTCCATCCTTAATTCAAAGTTGAATTCAATTATATGGCTGTCAGAGCATCTGCAGGATCAGCAGACACAGTCTTTACCTTTTAAGTACAGCCTTCTCAGTTACCCCACCAACTTCTTCTGCCAAATTAATCTGCGATCCTGCCAGACACTCCCAGATCAGATAAAGCATCTGACTTCCCAAACATGAAGCTATCAGAGGAAAGGATCAATCTTTTAGATCTCCTCTGTGCATGCTATTCAGAGAGTGACATGGGCAACGTGCCAGAAGTGGATGCCCACATTCTTACAGTAGACAACTATGTTCACAAAGCACTGGGTGTTGCACAAAGCTCCTACACCCTAAGAATGCAGTTGCACAGACAACCATTGGAAAAGACTTCCTATCTCATGACACAATGCTGGGCTTCCAGGTACTTTTGCTAATGAGGAAGGAAATGCTCCTACAATGAATGGCTGGAAGCACACGCTGCCAACAGAATGCCAAAAGCCACAGGAAAGGCAGCAGCTCCTCGTGCTTGAATGTTTCTCAGCAAAACCTCTGACCTGGCTGCACAGCTGACCTCGCTGTTTTTAAACTACAGTTAGCAGAGCAGATGGAAGGATGGGGCTTGCTGTCCCCTTGGGAAAGGGTCTCCTGGATTCTGCAGAGGAAAACACAAAATTCAGACTTCTGAAGTGAGAGGGATCCTTGCACATCTTTACAACAAAATAAATAAAGAGGTGGGAGGGTGTGTGGAAGGAAACATTTGTAAGATTTATTAGCCATGCTATCATTCACCGCTTGAAACTATCAGGAGAATTCAGTCTGATCACATCTACTCCTGTTGGTACCACCACATCTAGCAAGCAGATCTTTAAAAGATAGAGCCTGGAGAGAAAGACAAGGCTCTTAAAAAGTCTGCCACACAAAACAATGTGACTTACGGAGTCAGCAGGGGACCATTTAGAGAGACCTACACAGAGACAGGTGGTGCTCCAGCTGCAAGGACAATGTGTAAACCACCAGAAGAAGTTGTTCTGAGAAGCAGGATCGGTTATGCCAGCATGCAAGAGCACTATTAGTGCCACCATCCGGGCCTGCCCTGGGCAGTGGAAATGAACACAAACGCAGAAGGAATGCTAAACGGGAAGGAAAAAACAACACCTAGACCTCAGCAGCCGCTGAAATGAACACAAATCTTTTCTTCCTCTTCCTTTCTGTGCCAAACTAAGGAGCCAAACCCTGCTCAGGACAGAAAGGAACTCACATGCTATGATCTCCCAGTCTCAGTTTGATTGTGGCTCCCATCATCAGGCCACCAGATGAATCCAAACAGCTCAGTCTCTGCCAAGGGTCAGAGCTGTGGTGTGTGCTGCAGACTGGAACTGAGCGACACCAACAGGGAAGAGGCAGGGAAACATGGGAAACACATGGCTGCACTGTGTGCATCTTTAAGTACTTATCTGAGCCTCCTTTTCCTGAACATACAATAACACACACACAAGAAAGAAAACCAGTCACTGTGAATTTTCTGTGCACTTGCTCGATTTGCTCAAGAATGGTGGGAACAAGTGAGAACAGAAGCACTGAACTGGAGCTTTCATGAGGAAATCACTTGCGCCTTCTGCTGGAATCCAACAGCCAATTTGGATTCTGGAAAATTACTGGAAATGTTTCTCAATTAAAAGAAAACATAAGGAAAAACATCTTTTTTCAGAGGCAAGTTGTTTCTCCATAGTAAAGTTTGCAGCCAAATTTCCACTAATGGCATGTACATGCCTTGGAGTAACAACTGTGTTCCTTGTTTCAGGGAGGAAAACGTTCCTGGCTGTAAGAAAAGGCAAGACTTTCTGCAGCCTTTGGTGGAAAATATGTGGGTAGATAACAGCATAGCCTGTCCCTGGACAGATTTCCTCTGTCAGTGCAGAGATCCCCAGCTGTTGGGAAGTCACACAATTTGATTCCTACCCCTTGGATGCCTGCCTACCCATTTCCAGTGAAGAGCACAAGGAGTTAATAAACCAAAGGATGGTATCTCTGTCTTCACAAGAAGGGAAGTTAGAGAGAAACTAGAGCCAAGCACTAAAATGGAAGATGCTTTCTTATCCCACACCTCCTTTCCTACCATGTAGCAACAGAAAGAACTTTCAAAATAGAGGGAAATCCCTAAGATGCCCCTTGACAGTACAATCCAGTTGTCCCACCAATGTGGGATTTAAGGGTTGGGGAATATGATGCTGCAGCTCCTTACAACATCAGCCCACACGACAAATGTGACCCTTGCTGGCCCAGATGCAAATCAGACTTGGTAAAAAACAAGCTCAAGTTGCCAAACCTAAGAGGTTTGATCCAGTTGCTCAAGATCTGCCTCTATCCAGTAAAAGCTATTACCTCTGACACAATTTCCTGCAAAGAAGGGAAAAGCACAATTAGTGGGTTGACAAGAGCAGTGGTGGCTTCTGGGCTGCAGCAGTGTCTGCAGCACTGATGGGAAAGACAAAAAAGCCTGAATTCTAGAAAATAAATTAAAACATTAAAAACTCACACCAAAAATTCATGCTGAACAACTTAATCTCTTTTTTTCTGCTTCAAAACACAGTGAAAACAGTCTTTTTAAGCGCCATAAATTTGTAGTAAGGCACTAGTCCTTTATCTGGAGCACAGAGCTAATGGGCTAAGATGCAAAACATGGTTTAGGCTCAGCCTTCCTGGTGCCTGCAAATGAACAGATGGGTGCAGGGCCAGGTCTTCTCCTTGGGATTGACTCCTGGCCAGTCTCCAGGGGAGAAAAAAGGCTCAGGTTTCAGTTTCTGAAAACTGGCTACGCTCAGCAAGCCTGCAATGCATGGCTGATGTTGGGTCAATGGACAACCAGTTGGTTTATCAGCTCTGACTTCCTGGTATTGATCTAAAGAGGTTTTAGCTTCCTGTACAGAATGGGTAATGATTAATGCAGGAGACATCATTTAAAGAGATTTCATAATCACCCCTGTTATTTGAGTACACACTTCAGTTGGCTGGGATGCGGAAGGTGTGCTCTCCCTAGCACTAACTTCCTTGCTGGGGCTGGTCAAACTGAAAGAGGGGAGATTCAGGTGACGTATTAGGAAAAATTGCAAGGTTGGTGAGACACAGGTTGCCCAGAGAAGCTGTGGAAGTCCCATCCCTGGAAGTGTTCAAGGGCAGGTTGGATAGGGCTTGGAACAACCTGGGCTGGTGGGAGGTGTCCCTACCCATGCAGGGGGGATGGATCTAATCTTTAAGGTCTCTTCCAACCCAAACCATTCTGTGATTCTATGAAAGCTACTCCCTGTTTTTTAGCAGGTTGACTGCTCACCACAGGGCTCACCTGAGTGGTCTTTCTCTGGTGAAAGAGGTAAAAATGAAGACATAAGAGTAAGAGGAGCAGAGCGAGGTACCTAAAGTGTTCCTGGTGCAGCTCAGGGCATCCTCCTTGTGAAACAACACAGTCTTTCCGGTCAATGCTCAGGAGCAAATTGCAAGAGGGGCTCTGGTCCTTCTTGGCCCTGACATGCAGGGTGTCACCCTGGGAACGATCCAACCTGACAGCTGTTTCACATCTCTGTCTTATTAGGGACAGGGAAAATGGGATAAACCACGGTTATGGTATTACATGGGTCAGCTATGCTGCATGTAAAGACATTGGTATTTTGCAGCTTGGAGACAAAGAGACACTGTCACAGTGAAAAATCTCATTTTTGCCTGTGAAAAAACAGACCAGCTAAGAGTCATGAGCAACCACCAAATTATCATAATTCAAAGGCATTAATGCAAAAAAAAAATATTTTTAATTAGCTTATTGCCTTTATGCTTTCCTATTTGACAGGGCACTGTCCAATTGTTCCTCAAGCTCCAGCCATTTCTCTTCCCCTCACCAAATTTTTGCAAGAATGGGTAAGGATTTCTAACACAAGTTTTAACATTTCATAAAATAAGCACAATAATGTAGTCCAAAGACAGACAAGAACAGGTCAGAACAATTAAGAAGGTAGTAACCATTTAATTCAACCAGGATGCTTTTTTAAAGGAAAGTGCCCACATATTTTTAGAACATTATACTGTCATATTTACAGCCTCTCAATTAAACCAAAAATAGTGAAGTGCTTTTACCTGGTCTTACAGTTGTACGATTTTCTTGCAAGAATCACTATCACACGAGAGCTGTGCAATTTAGAACTTAAGACATAACTTCAACTTTTAAAGATGTTCACCAAAAATTCCTGCTAGCACCAACCCTTCTGCACCTCAGCCTTTCCATCCCTGCAGCAAAGCTATGACACACAAATGGAAGCCAAAAGCTTTAATTCATTGCATGTGAAGTAGCACTACTTGTAAAGCACTTGAATACTTTCCTCTTCTTTGGACCCATGATTATCAGTCATTTTTAGAGAATGAGTAAGTGCTGAAACAGGAGGATAGCAGAGGCATAGTGGGAGGATACTATATTCAAATATTTAATACTAAACTAATTGAACACATCTGAGTTTTCTCATGTCCTGCCTGATAATTCCTTCTCCAGAAGAAGTCTAATTCACTAAATATCCAGGTCACTGTTAAAAAATAGTCTTTTCTCAGTTGTCATCACACAGCAATCAGAGCATAACCACATAGTTTTACATGCAAATGAGTCCCACAGTGATGAGCTGCTAGAATCCCATGGTTAGACTTAATTTCGTTACATTAACACTTTGTTATTAGTACCATTTAATTGGCAGCTGATCACAGATTTAAGCAGTGCTTGAAGATTATTCTTGTTTTGATTTAAATCATTCTCAGCTCCCCCAGCCATTCTCTCTTCAGACTGCTCACGAGTGTTGTAGGAGAGAAAACCCTGCTCATTCATCAGGAAATCACACAAGCTTACTGAGCCTGTTTGGGACCATGGAGATGTGAAGGGAAGCAGACAAGCAAATACGAGATGAAATATCTGGTACAAGCCATTTTCTAGGAAAAAAAATAATTAAGTAGCTCCAGCCACTCTTCCATATGTTTGAATAAATCCATGTATTTCGGGGATGGCATTTTGCTATTTCTCCAAAGGTCACATTCTCACAGCAGCCTTTAATCTCGTCATCCACATGGCTGACATTATGCAGGAGAACAAAAATACTTTGTAGCTCCAACATGCAGTCTGGGGAACACGTAGGTCAGAGGAGCGTGCCTGGGCACACAGGCCAGCTCTCCTTGTCATTACCTTATCACAAATCACAGACTGGTTTGGGTTGGAAGGGACCTTAAAGATCATCCAGATCCAACCCCCCTGCATGGGCAGGGACACCTCCCATCAGCCCAGGTTGCTCCAAGCCCCATCCAACCTGCCCTTGAACACTTCCAGGGATGGGGCAGCCACAGCTTTCCTGGGCAACCTGTTTCAGTGTCTCACCACCCTCATAGTGAAAGCATTTCTTCCTAATGTCTAATCTAAATCTCCCCTCCTCCAGTTTTAATCCATTCCCCCTTGTCTTCTCACTACAAGCCCCTTGTAAAAAGCCCCTCCCCAGCTTTCCTGGAGCCCTTTCAGGCACTGGAAGGTGCTCTAAGGTCTCCCCAGAGCCTTCTCTTCTCTGGGCTGAACACCCCAACCCTCTCAGCCTGTCAATACTGACACGTATAGAAAGTAACGAAAGCCACACCTCCCCTGTGCTCCATTTAGTGAGATTTACACACAGTTTTCTCCCCTGGCTACTACATGAGTTCAAAAGCCCCAAAAAGAACCACCACCTTTACCTGCCAGCTGGAGTGTAAGCACAGAACTTTCAGCCAAGCAGAACACACCGACACGACCACACAGACATGTCACAGTGCAGGGAGCAACTCACCGAGTGCACAGGAAAGGAGCTGTGCCGGTTGAGAAAGGAGTTAGAGACTGACATAGTGAGGCCCTGAGTGGCACCGGTGTCCTCGGGGGTGAAGGGCACTTTAGTTTGCTGGACACAGTAGGAGACAGAGGAGAAAGAAGAGGCAGCATAGGAGGCCTGCTGAAGTGGGGGAAGAAAGCAAAAGACAGAAGACACAAAGAAAGAGCAGAGAAAAGGCTATGAATAAAGGCTAAGAAATGCTAACTGTAAAACAGTGCACATCATGGTGTGTTAAACAAACAGCTTTTCATACAGTTCATCAGAGCCAGACACACCAATATGCCTTTCTTGAGCTCAAGAGGCATGATAAAAATCACAGTTCAAATCTTTGTTTCACAAATCTCTTAAAAATAAACTCCCACCTCCCCCTTCCAGTTCACCCATGGGCAGCTGCTGTGGGGAGAGATAAGCTGTTCCTCCCTGCCTTTTCTTCCCCATGGCCTGGGGGCCAGATGCCCAAAGGAGGAACTGGCTCTTGCTTCTGGCTGTTAAGCAGCCAACTCTTGGAGAAGAGTATTTTGGGGGGGGCAAACTGGACACTGAGAACTTTGTCTTTCCAGTTTGCTTTATGGGTTCTCACTGGTACTGCTGAGATACTGGGTAACAGTAATTTTTCAGCCCAACCCAAAATGATTTATTATCATTTGCACAAGAGGAATATGTTTCACTGTAAGTAACAAATACTATTAAGGAATTTCTCATGAATTCCACTCTAGCAAAGAGTGTGAGGAAGATCAAAAGCGTATCTTGTTTTTCTCAGCTCTGACTTGTTTAATACAATGTACAACTGTTTCATAAATAAGATCCAAAGCATTATTTTAGAGGAGTCCATCCAGCAAAACTTGCCTACTGCTAAAGCAGCTGATGACCATGTGATTTGCTGTTTCAGAAGCTCTCATGGCAGTAGGAGCAGAGAAACTAGAGTCTGGTGGCTTTTACGATGATTGTTGAATAAGCTATTGTCTGCTCACACCACTTTCCCAACAGAGAGATGAAGGTAAGGGTGGGAAGCTGCACTTGAAGAAATCTTTGCTTCAGGGGAACAGCAAGCAACACCTTGATGGTATCAGCTTGCAAGAGTAAAAGAATGCCTAGCAGGCAAACCAGTGACAACTTGGCTGCCCAGATAATGATTAAAAGGCAGCAAAGAAATGCTTTGCATCAGCTGATAAATTCAGAGAAGGAGCAGAATTTCCTTTCTGCACAATGGCTACAGTAAATCTGTGCTTTACACATCCTCCCTCAAGGCCATATAGGCCAAGTCACCACTGGAAACACCACTTGAGTGTAGCCACATCAGGAGGAGGAGGTAGGGCAGGGAATTACAATGCACTAGTAAAAGTGCAAGGATCACACTGACAAAGGGACCACAGACCCCACAGTGTCCCTGCAAAGCAGGTGGGATGTGGGTGTTTAAGGTCTCATCCTCACAAAGCAATAATGCAGAACACTCAGTTTAGCTTAGCTGGAAATGCTACTTGATCTTTTCAGGACTCCCACCTGCATCACAGGAACGTAGTTATGCAAATCCCAAAATGAGAGGTCTGGGCTGCTTTTCCCATTTGATTAAAAAGTAACACCCTGAGACAGCCAAACTTTAGCATGGGTAGCATGAAGAAATATTGCAGCAGTGGCCCTCATGATGGTAAGACCATGGCTCTGTTCCCACATTTCCTCCTGTTCTGTTAAAGCCATGGCCAAATCCACTACATTAGGACAGAAGATGATTTTTTTAGTTATTATTACAGAAAATCAGATATTTAATATAAATAAAACCCTTATGGTTTGACTTAAAAAGAAAAAAAAAAGGAAGACCCTTAAAAAGAAATAGGCCAACATCCAAGCTCCACTGAGGTTGGGAAAAAAACTGCTGCTGCCATCACTGAAACCAAGATTTCACCCCCATCACTTGCTCTACTGTTGCCACCCAAATCCCATTCACTGGTGGATGTGTCTTTTTGTACTGACAGCTGGGAGGGCCAGCAGAACACTGAAAACCAGGTTAAATCCAGACTCACACAAGGGGACTAATGTGGAGAAAACACGTGCGAGTTAAATAATGGCTGTACCAATGTTCTGTGGCTCTGGTAGTGACTGAGCCCTAAAAGCAGGTATTATGCTTTAAGGGGGATTATTAGTGGCATCCTTGACAATAGTTTCAAAACAGCATTGGTAACAACAGTGCAGCAAATCTTTTGAAAATGGTGTTGCCCAGCATGTCAAAATCTTCAAAGCAGTTGTTACACAAGCCTGTAGTCTGGCACAGATTCAGCTATGGCAGGTGGAACAGTAACTTTTCATTTTCAGAGCATTTTAGGGCTTTCAGAGCTTATGGGGAACAGTCTGAACGTGGGGTTTTAGAAAGGAGCTCACAGTAAATGATGCAAAATGCCTAAAAACACTTTAACAAGATGACAAGGAACACGATGTGGTAACACCAACAAGACATCCTCCTACCACCACAGCCTGTCAGAAGCAGGAGCAGAGCTGTTCCTGGAGGCTGGAATGCCCTGCCAGGGGCACCGCGGATCTCACTCACCAGCTGCCGCTGTTTCGGTGGGAGAGCAGGAGGAGGTGCCAGATCTTGAGAGGGGTCCAAGCTGATAAAGGAGTCGTTGAACCCATAGACTTCCATGAGGTGCTTGTTCTTCTGCTGGTAGATGTGCTCGTTCTGAGGGGTCTGGTAGAACATGGACGGCTGTGGCTCTGAGTAGTCTTCTACAAACTGCATGTAGGCCATCACTGCAAGGAAAGGTTATGCTCAGGGCTCCTGCCCACGGCTGCAGCTGCACCCAGCAGGCAGGGGGCTCATTCTCCAAATAAAATCAGAGTAAGGCCATGCCACTATCAGTTGGGCTTTGCTGCTGGCCACGAGCAAGGCATCCATGCTGTGCTCATGGGTAGCTCACACAGTCAGTTGCCATCACCCGGCAGGAAAGGATCTGAATATCCTGTCTCACAAGCCGGGGCACAACAAACATCACCACAGGCCACAAACACAACCAGCAGTTCCAGGAACCAGTGAAGTCTCTCCTGTGCAGCTATGACAGAGGATTACTTACTGCTGCAGTATTTTACTGTGGGAGGGGGAGAATGACACCCAGTGTCATAGAAAGATTACAAAAGCCCAGAATTATGAAGGATCAGAAGTGTACTTAAAACTTTTATGTAAAATAAAAAAAGAACTCTCTTCTGTCTATCTGAGAACAGGAGCAATAGATGTATTTAAGTGTCACTAACCAAGGCTTTTTTGTAAATAGGCTGTCATGCACAAGATACTCTGTGATCACCACTCCCTCCTCCTGATAACAAGCAGTTGTCAGATTTTGTAAATCTGGTCATTAGGTGGCAATTATTCAGCTTCTGCTGGCATTTCAGTTGCTGAAATGAATGGATGACTTCAGTGAAAGCTATAAATACCAGGACCACAAGGAAGGATTTGCACATGGTGAAACTGGTTCCCACACGAGCTGCAAGGCAAAGCCCTCTGTTCTCCTGCCAGTGCAGATTCACAGGCCAGCCCATTTCAAACAGGATGCAGCCCTGCAAACGGGTGGGCAGGAAGGAGTTGCTTTGCACCTGTCTTCTGCACCTTGTTCTCAGATTTCCTCTATTATCTTCAACTCCATTTAGAAATGGAGCTAACACAGCTGCCTGTTCTGTCATAATTATATTTCTCCACCAAAAAACAGAATAAAGAATAATTTTAAATAAATAAAAAAAAAAGGTCATGGCAATTGAAGTGCAGGAAACCACAGCTGATGGATTTCAATCCCAGGCGGTAACACCTGCTGTCCCCATCCTGTGACCACATGTGGTCCTGCCAGTGGACAACCTGTTCGTGTCCTGCTGTCCTGCCAGCTCCTGCATGGCTCTGCCAAGGCCGCTGGAATTCTGACCTTCAACACCCCCTGCTACCCAAGCCTGCTCCTCTTCCCCTCCCAGCCACCCTCCTGCCTTCCCACAGCACCACTCCACAGCTGTAAGTCACCACTCTTGCTGGTTCAGACCTCTCCTTTTTGAAGGGACTGTGAGAGAACATGTGTTGGTGTGTGTTTGTGCCTGCTCATCTGCTGGCACTGCACTCATGTCAAAAGCCAAGATCAAATTTGCTCCTGCATGTGAATTTCAGACTATGTTCTACCAGTGAGAAGCAGCACATCCTGGCAATATTCTCTTATTTGAAATCACAGTGAAGGAATCCTGGTGTAGAAAATACAGAACTGCTACAATACTGTTTTCAAATACCCGTGATTCAGCTGACTAATGAGGTCCTATTAATATGCATGCCCTGAAAAATGCCTTGGTATCATACAATAACCTTTGAGTATAAAATCTAAAGGAGATTTATGAAAGATATTTCTCTAGCAGAAAAAGTGAACTAAAGATCAAGACTCCTTGGAGAAGTGTAGAGGACAAGAGCTTGAGGGGAAAAACTGCATCTTGAGAGCTCATCAACTGAGCAGGACAAAAGCCAAGCAGCCAGGCTTGGCAGTCCTGGCATAATGCAGCAGAGATTGCTAAATTCAGAACAAACCTTCATGTGGAGTTAACTCCAAAAACAGTGCTTCTCATGACATCCAGATCTGAAGACAACCCCTGGGTTCAGACGTCTGTATGATGATACAATTTGGGAAGTGGTGGCAAAAAGGGTATCACATTAGACACTTGTGTACAATTAAATTACTGTAACTCAAAGTAGCAAGCCTGAATGCTGTTGAGAGCCTTAACTCAATCTGAAAGGGAATAATGAAGAGCTCTTTTATCTCAGCTCTTTATGAGGCTAATGCATCCCATTGTCATGGCAGCTCCCCTGCCTTGCTTGTTACAACTAGTCCACAAGGGGTGAGCATGTCTCTGCTTCTACTTTGTCTTCTCCTCTGTTTTTAGGTGAAGTGAAAAACAGTTGGGATGGTGAAATAAAAACGTGGCTCGGGAGTGGAGTTTGCAGAGTGCAAATTAAAGTGGAATCTTGAACAGGAGAGTAAAGAATCAGGACCACTCCGGAGACTGCTGTTTGCAAAGGGTCTTCCCTTCCCTCTTGCCTTCCAGGGGAGAAATTTAAGGCAGAAAACAAGGCAGAAATTTAAAAAGCAGATGGGAAATTACATCACTGGCTCAGATCAGGCTGCACGCCCCTCAGAGACTCTGAGCAGAGGGAGGGATGGGGGCTACAACCTTCATGGTGAGCAGCTGGGGTGGAGTGACACAGTCTCAAGGCAACACCCCAGGAGAGAAGGGAGGCATGAAAGAGAAACCTCTCCCATCCAAGTACCATCCCCAGCTTATGTCAGCTCTGAATCCAGACAGAAAGTAAAAAGAAATTACATCTCAAGACTGAGGCTAGGGACACCTTCTCAGCAATCTGCTTGCAGTGCCTTGGCTGTCATTTCTGAAGGAGCTGAAGCTGCTCAGGGATTTCCAGCACACACTTCTGCCCACATGCTCAAATCCCAGGTATTGCTCAGAGTGCACCAGCAGTGCCCCAGCCAGGTACAGCTGCTGGTCCTGGAAGCTGCACTCAGCTGAGGAACAGAAGAAAAGGCAGCAAGTGACCTCTTGTCAGGGAAACACCCTCGGACTAGTGGTTGTTTGGGTCTGCAAAGAATTGCTGGAACATTAGCAGCAATAAGGCACATCTGCAATATAGGGAAGGCACAGCAGTACCTGATGAGGAGGACTCACTGAAGGTCTAGTCCAGCTCCTGGTGCTGTGTCAGCAGCATGGGCAAGAGCCAAAATATTGGAAATTCTTAAGCTATACTGCACATCAACTCACTCAGTCAAGGTCAAATAAGCCAGTCTTTGCTGTCACCTCTGGGAGGAGAGCTGTTTTTCAAACAGCTCACATTATCCCCTGGCTAAACCCAGGCTGCCCTCAGCATGGTTCCTGCAGTTAAATACCAGCTGCTCACAGGGCACCAGACTGCGTTTTGTTCCCACTGACGGAGAAGGAAACATGAATAAATGCCCTGCTTCTAGTTTGCAAGCTTTTTGGAGGGAGGACCTTGTTATTTCTGACTCTGCGCTCTTCATGGTAGAAGCTGGTCTGTGTCTTGTACAGCTGGAGCATGATACTGGTGCTCAAGCAGAAGTCTGGAGTAATTTGCCCTCAGCACAGTAACACGAACTCTTACAGCACAGTAAAATAACAGTAATTCATGCCAGACTAAAAGGATTATCATGCCTCTATTTAAATTATACAGAAGTCAACTCTTAGAGGTCCCTGTGAGCACAGCTCACAGCAACCCACATGGTTAACCCTAGAAGGATTTGCTGTATTTCACCAACAAAAAGACCATTAAAGACTCTGTTGCAACACTTCCTGCCAACTACCAAAAGATGACCCACAACAAAGGGACTATAACCAAGTCCCATCTCTGAGAGCTCTAGATCTTTTTAATAGATTCATACATCTCCTCCAAATCCTAGGAATTTGTTGGGGCTGTGGAAGCAGCACTGCCTCGTCTATGTGATTACACAAGAATATCTACATGCATCAGCCTCCAGGCAAAAAAATCCTGGGTGCTACCATACAGCTCCAGTAATGTTTTACTGCCCTTTTAATGTTGAAAATAAAAGTAAAACTAACAACCACAGATCTGTGGTGTGATTAAAGACAACCTAAAACAAGTTCTCAGTGTCACATGAATGCAATTAAAAAATCCACAGCAGACAGGTAACAGCCCAAATACTACTACAAGCATTGCAACAAGGATGCTTTATCAAACCATCAGGGCTGGTTAGATAACAGCTTCTACCTTTCCTAACAATACAATCTGATCAATACTCCAAGAGCTTCTGATAGTGCCAGACAACAGACAATTTATTCTAACATCAAAGAAAATTGACGTAACAGGCCTTAGTATTGAGGTTAAAAGTGTGCATGGATAACGAAATAGAAGGTAGCTTTTAAATCTAAGTAACTCTTTTGACATATGTTAACAGAAAACAAAGACCTGGGGCTTGAAGAGAAAAGTTAACAGCTGAGGTCTGTCTGTCAACTGTCAAATTGCTTCTCACCCAAGATCCACCCATGCACCTCCTCCTACTAAAGCTGCCTACAAGTACAGAGGTGCATTTCCCGGCACCCGTCTCAGCCTGAAGGTGTAAAACCACCTGCACCTCATTAGTAACATATGCAGAGCCCACAAGGATCTGAACCCGCAGTAAGGATGCTCTGTATCACATCTCCTTGCAGCTGCTATGGCCAGCAAGTATTCTGAACAGCACGAGCCATAACAGCAACCCTGGCCATGTTCTGTGCCAGCATTTATTTCCTTCATGTTGTCTACAAACACACACATCAGCTCCTTTTTAGCTGCTGTCAGTGTCCTGTAACTGCTTGCTTACCAGAAAGGGACAAAAGTGATTTCCTTCAACCCTCAATTTCAGGTGGGTCAAAAGCCTTGTGGTCTGATCAAAACCCCAGAGAGTTATAAATGTGAACTGGTCACTCAGGGATAATGGGAATGCTTTTAGCCAATGCACTTTTTAATAAAAAGTGACTGGCACATTAAACTGCCAAGGTAATGGACAGAATACTGACCCTGCTGCACGACACCCTGATTTCATTTGTACCTTATTCCCAGTCAAAAGACTATAAACTGAAGAAATTATGACCAACCCATCTGCTTTTCACTCAGGCTGCTGGCTGTACAGCATAACACTGCTGATGCAGATCTCGCATGTGCCACCTCCTCCTCCAACGTACAACAGCAGAGAGAGCCAGGGACTAGCAAACCAACATCTGCTGGATCTCACTAGACAGTGCACAGCTTTCCTTGGCAGATCAGCATGGCTGCTTTTCTGGCAAGATGTTTCACATGTCTTCAGCCATGAACACTGAGGAAATCGGAATAAAATTGGGAGCTTGACTCAGTTCTGGTGTGCCAGGAGTCTGGCTGGGGATGGTGAGCCTCTGCATTTAGAGGCTGCTCATTTTAATGATGTGGGAAATTCTTAGGCATTCAAAGGAAATGAGATCTTGTAGCAATACAGCAGTACTGGACACTAGCTTAATAGTGTTGCCTTGCACAGCTATGTGGGTGACTGTTCCTGTTGCCAAATAACTGCTTTGGCAATGCACAGTTCTGGACAGAAAAGCAGCCCTTTCTCAGAGGTCCTGGAGAGCACCCAGTTTTATTCTGTACTGGGAAAAGATTCATAAAATGGGGGCAAAGGGGAAGGAATGGACATAAAAAGGAAGATAAACCAGGAAGATCTGCAAGGCAAAGTTTACCTGAGTGCCAATCTTTGAGGCAAACAGGTAAAATGGTCTCACTATAGTAATGAAGATGCTGCGTGATGCCAGTTCCCCTGTGCCTGGATCATTCCTGGATCCAAGAGTCACTCCATGCCCATCAAAGGACTGATACTTACCCTCCATACCTTTGACACTGACCAAGTGATTTTGACACTCAGCCTCACATAAGCAAGGGCATTACCTTGGGGTCACCATTACTTAGTGGTCATCAGAAATACATCAACTGCAAGGAGAGGTAAAGGTAAAAGCAAAACCCAAACATGAGAACTTGCTTACTGTGTTTGTTCTTCTTCTCTGGGAGAGGTGGTGGCTTCTCTGGGTCACTGTTAGAATCTGGAGCAGCAAAGTCAGCAATGAATTCAACTGGTGCTGAAGAGTTTCCTTGCTGGAAAGGCAAAACAGCAGCAAAGGGCGTGAAAGGTACTGAGGGGACAGACCCTGCGTTCTGCATGTCGTCCTCCAAGATGTTGTCATACTGGGAAGGGTGCCTCTCATAGGACACCCTGCAGCCTGAGTTATCTGAAGTCTGAGAGGCTGCACTTCTCCTCTTCTTCTCTGGTAAAGCTGGAGGAGTCTCTGTGGGCTGCGCTGCTCCTGAGAGGCTGCAGAATTCCAATGGAGGAGAGCTGCCCTGAGGGAGCTGGAAAGTATGTCCATGGAAAGGGGAGCCAGACTCACCCAAGGACTCTGGCAATGGGCTGAGGACACCTGGCACCTGCTGAGGTATCTGATCAGCATTGGAGAGGTCTTGCTGCAGGAATTCATAGTCTGGATCATAGTGATCTGATTGATCTGGTTAAATAGAGAGGACAGGGGAATGATGCATTAGTTTCTCTCTTTTACTGTTTAGCCCTCCCATTCCAACAGTTAATTGATTAGTTCATTTAATCAGAGTGATACGTCTTTGTAGCAGGGACCTTCTTGCTATGCTTCTATAATGCTCAGCCTTAATAAAACTCTTACCATTGTTTCTTTAAACTAGCAAACAAATAACAACAATTCAATAGGTAATCATAGCAGAGATTATTTATGTTTCACATTTTAATTTTCTTTCCTAGTATGTAGAAACAACATCCCTTCAGTCTACAGGTCTGTCATTTCCTACTGATGTCTGCAGACAAGGCTGAAATCAACAGAACATTCCACTTGTGAGCTGGATTGCGTTTGAACACAATCATCTATATAGCAAGGGAAGCACATTCCCTGGGGCTTTTTCCTACCCAACAGAATCTAATTCTGCACAGACCTGCCTGCAGCAACTACAGGATGACAGTTGCAAGCACAATCCATTTACTTCTGGATCACAGCTGTGACAGCTCTCCAATGGGAGGGACAGGGGCTGCCCCTGTGCCCCTGGATGAGCCCCCCCTTACCTAAGGTCTCACAGCTGGTGTTGCGGGAGCACTGGCCACTGTCGCGGTCCAGAGAGGAGAGCTGCTCATCGGACTTGCTGAGTTTGCCGATGCTGCTGCAGGGCGAGAGGCGGGGAGATTCCCCCCCGTAGGAGTGGCTTCCACCAGACAAACGTCTCTGGGCATAGCAGTCGACATCAAAATCCTTCAGAAAAAAACCAACAAATCACCATTGCTCTCGGCACGTCGCTGTCAGGCAAGACGCAGCTCGAGGAGCAAACCCCTCACAGCTGAGTTAAGAAAACTAAGAGGGGTGAGGATCGGTGCTGCCAGCCCTCTCTGGTTAGACACGCTGGTCAGGACCCGAGAAAACAACCTCTGATTTGGCTCATGCCAGGGAGATCTGGGTGCTCTCGTTTCCAGTCAGGGTGTGCTGTGACTCACAATGGACTTCACAGAAACTGAGAAGATGACCGAGTTCCTCAACTCTACACATGTCTCATGACTGCTTGTCAAGACTTTGATACCAGGTAACCAGACTGCAAGGTTTCTCATTAAGTGGCTGGGGTTTCAGCAAATACTTGGTTAACTTACATGCATGCAACAGGGAGATAAACTACAGTGAGACACAGGTTTCTGTGCCTACATTTTCATTTCAGAAACTACCTCAAGTTTATCAACCTGTGAGTGAACCCCTCAAGTGTTCTCACTCCTGCAGAAGAACTGAAGTGTGACTGCACTAGGAACTGAAGAACTGCCACAGCTTCATCTGGCTCAGCAAACTGACAGCTGAGGAGGACAAGATTTGATTTTGGTGTAATTTAGTATCATTCAGGTCCTCACTGCTGAGTTAGTAAGTTCCTGAATGTGTAAAGTAAACCCAGCTGTTTACAACCTCATAAACCCCAGCCTAGCACAAAGTGATGGAATATGATTAACACACACAGTCCCAAGTTTTCCATTTTTCTACCAGAAAATTTACAGATTTCCCCAGACATCAGCAATGGTCAGAGCAGTTGCTCAAACTACTGCTTGGGTTAAAAGATGTTTTAAATTGTGACTGGATTAAGACAAGATTTCTGACCTCAATATGCCAGATGCTCCCCTGCCCTGTAAGTAAACCTGGGTGGGATCCTGGTCAGCTCAGCTCTGTACCCTGATCTATTTGACACAGCAGCACTCAACCACTCACATCTTCACACTCTGCTATATCTTCAGGCAACAAGGCTTCTAGCAATTTGTTAATTAAATCCAACAGCACTGTAAAAAAAAATCATCAAGCTATTCACATTATTTATTATACTGATGTTCCTGCCACTAAAACTCCCACTCCAGAGCTCTCTTGTTCAGGGCTGCTTGGGATGAGCAGAGACGTGCAGGGAGCTGCAGGTCATGGCATTTCTCTGAGCTTCTGTTACAGTTCACAGCACATTTCCCTTGCCTTTCACCAAGGGGCTATTGCCATTACCTGTCTGTTGATTCCAACAGGTAAACTGGACCCACTGGTGGCTCGACTCATGGGGGCCACAACGGCCACTCTGGTTGGGGAAGGTGCCGACTGCCGTTTTTTAGGGGGCAGTGCTGGTGGAGGGCTGCAAGACACAACAGGCATTGATGCTTCCATTACTCTCCTAGCAAAAAGACTTTCAGAGGCTTCACAGGCTTGTTTTCCAGAAAGCCTTTGACTTGCCAGGCTCAAAGCTCACAAGTTCTTGCCCAAAGCTGGTGCCAGAAGCTGTTCAGCAAAGTGTAGTGACCAACAAATATCAATTTAAGAATTATTTTTAATGGCACTAATTAGCACAGTAATTAATTCTTTAAAAAAATGGTGAAAAAACAAATTAAATGTTTTGGTTGACCCTAATACTGTTTCCACTCACAAAAGTCCCTCCTCCTCAAACCTTCCAGGTTTAAAAAACATTAAAAGGTTAAAAAATTTACAGGACAGGAAAATCTTTCTGCTGTCCTTTTACTCTCCTGGTGAACTTCAGGGAACAAGATGGTTGGTGTTGCTCCCGTGTTGTTTTAGCAGAAACCTCTTTCAGATACACACATTAGCAGTAACCAGTGAGATTTTAACCACTGTAATTTTTAGTTTTTGCTTCTAATGACACATCATTCTGGTAATCATCAAGCCTGCGAGTTTCCCAAGAGCACATGTATTCTGTTCCTGGAACATACCACGAAATTTTTATATAACCCATGAGAATTCATAAAATACAAAGAAATGTGATTCTTTTTGCCAGCCACAGTCCTTGATGCCACGTTTTCAAATTAGCATGAGATGTATTTTTCACACCACCCATTAGCACCAGTACTAGAGAAGAAAAACATCACACACACAGACCAAAAACCTGCAAAGTGGGGGTTTTCTCTTCCTCCTCAAAATAGAACACAGAAACTTTCATGTGGTTACTCGTAGAACAAGGTAAGAACAACCAAGTTAAAGATACTTTTTTTCACACACTACTGGTTCCTTTCACTCTTAAGCTGATAATCAATGTAGAACTACCTGGAAGTACAGGACAGATCAATAATTGCCAGCTGAGGTTAACAGAACATTTCCCATGGGATACAACAGCACAGGACACTGTTGTACAGTGTTGCACTCATGTAGTTTTAAATAAGGCTCTTGTGCATTTATGTGAGGCCTCATGCATGGATCTCAGGGCATCACTATCCTCACAATAAAAGAAGGGAGGGAAAACAGAGATAGTGAAGGGTATTGCCCAAAACAAGACAGAGAGGACACAGTCATAAACATAGTCCAGGAGCAGCGAAGAATTACTCTGGAGGACTGGAAATTCAGAAGCATCACTAACCTTCCTCCTGATCTCTCTTGTGCACATTTTGCAAGATTGTTTAAAAACCAAGAAGCTAGTAAGAGCCATTTCAGTCATCTGGTTGGCCAGTATTACCTGTTTTCTGCCACACGAATGCTAGGCAGAGGGGGTTTAGGAGGTGCAACTTCTTCATCCATAGAGTCAGTCAGTAGCTCATTGGATTGAGTCATGTTAGTTGTTTTGTTGAGGATCTCCATTTCTCTGTCCGTAAGGGGAAGTTCTGATGGGCTGTAACAAGCAAAATACTAATTAGAGATCACAAAACACAGCTGGAATGCAGCATGCTGGCAGATGAATGGACTTTTAAAATCATATGCAATATGAGAGGCACCTACAGCAGAAGGCAGAATTTGCAGGTGGAATTCCATGTACATGCAGAATACAATGTGGTTGTGACCAAGTGATTTTTCATTGCCAGACTTTAGGATCTTTCCCACTATAATATATTCGCTTTAATGGATGAGGCTACATAAAGAACATTACACTCTGTGAAGAATAACTGAATGCTTTAATTCAACTATCAGTAGCCAGCAATTATGCTTTCTATATTAGCCCTGCACACAGAAGAAATCCTTGTCAATGACCCACCTGTCAGATTTACATGCTGGTAAACTGGGTTTAACTGGGCTTGTGGGAGAGGGATGCTCCTGCTTTTCAATTGTGAGTTTGACCAGCTCCTGATGGATGGAGAAGAAAAAGAGAATAATCATTCTTTGCTGAATGCTGCACTCAGGATGGAAAGGGATGCTACTGCAGTCAACTCTTGGCTACCCAGACTATGGATTAACAGTGGCACAGACACAGAGGGGGCTGAGCTGGGCTAAGCCTGGTACAGAGCCACAGAAATGATGCAGCCCTGTTTGTGAGGAGCTGCCTGCACCCAGCAGTAGTTTAGCCACATTTGAATTAAGTTCATAAACCCTGGCCCTATGGGGATTCTGCACAAACCCACCTCCGTGTCTTTTTTCTGTGCTTCCTCTTTCCTGCATCATCACAAATGTGTTCCAGTCCCCACAACACCTTAGATGATGGCAAATTGACTTTACACACATAAATACAAGAACAGAAAAGTCTTACACAGTGGAGTACTTCACCTAGCCAGTAAAAAACAAAATTAATTATTGTTTTATATTTTCTAAACAAGTATGTGTTTCAAAAACCAAGTTCTCTGTAAGATGCCCAACAACACATTAAATAGTGAACACCTTTATTAAAAGGCTTGCTTCCCCTGAAGCCATCTTTTAACATACTAGCAATGGAAGTCTTAATCATTCAAAAAACTACTGTAGTGTATCTGTTGCAGGCAGATAAGGCTCTGGATAAAGAGATAAGGGCATGATAAGCCTGAACTACAAATCTGCCAGCAGTCAAAACAACAATCACTCATGCCAGAAAGATGGGGAGAACATTCTATGGATGTCTGAGGCAAACAAATAGATCTACTGCTCACAAATACAAACACATGCCCTCTTACTGGCAGGCTGGAAAACTGGCAGTGCTTCCTGACAGTATTGGCTCCCCAGCATATTATGCAAAGGAAACTATATGGGATCAATTTTTAATTTATGTTTTTAAAGCAGCCTGAAGTACAGCATCATCCCTCCAATAAAATCTTCATGTCCATGTTTGATGAGCTTGGAAACAACTGTCATTGCTCTCTCAATGCAATAATGGCAACAGGAATATCATTGCCCTCATCCTTCCAAGGAAGGGAATATTCTTGTTCCCATATCTTCATATAAGGCTCTATTTAAAGCTGAGCTTCCATGAATCAACACAGGCACTAGAGGAATAAAGTACTGCACTGGATGGGCAAAGGATGGCAAACAGTCCAAGTGTCCACCACAGCTGATTTTGGTTTCTATGTTCTACTTATATCCCTTGTGCTCAAAAATAATGGACACCATATCAACCAAAACCAGGCCAAACCACTCAGCATTCCAGAAGCTGTCCTGGAAAATCCCAAATGTAGGGAGGGACGTGAGAGTACAAACAGAGCACATGCAGGTTAATGCTATGAAAATGTTCCTGTCTGGGAAATACTCTGCAACAAGGTGTAACAAACCAGCAGGGCTTTTGTCAACCTGTCATCTCCACTATGGTAATGTACATTACACAGTATATGAAAAAGTAAAATAATTAAGGCCCTTCAATCAAAGAAGAATTTCAGTGGTAACTCAGCCACTGAACTGACCTCAGTTTTCTCTGCTGAGTGCCCCCAGTTACATAAAAGAGACTATTTTTTAAAAATGTACTTTCCTCTGTTTCATCCTCTCTTTCAGGATGAACAATCTTTAATTAAAAGCTCATATTCCTCTTAGACTTTAGAAATCCCCTTCTAAAGTTTACAGCAAATCACTAGGAAACACAATTGTAGGACCTGGGAGCCTATGAACCCCCAAAAATGCTTTTCTGTAAATTGGATGATTTGGAAATTACACAGTGACACAATCTGACACTTCTTGCTGCAGCTGGCACCATGGCCCAAGCCACCATCAGGAATGGTAACGCAAGGATTGCCACCTTCCTGCCTTTTGGACAAACTTCCACTGCTGAAGAGGTTTCTGGAAGTTCTCATGCACTTCACTGGACTCAGCTCCTGTGGGACTATCAGGAACCTGCCAGCAGGAACAGTGACTCCACACTGTGTGTGAGGGAAATAAAATGTATGGGCATTCAAACCAAAAAACCAAAATACTCCTTAAACATCTCCTGAAAAGGCCATGGAAAATGTAACATTTTCTTTTTCTCATCTTTCTTCACCATGTTTCCCAGGGAAGCTGTGGAAGGCCCATCCCTGGAAGTGTTCAAGGGCAGGCTGGATGGGGCTCTGAGCAACCTGGGCTGGTGGGAGGTGTCCTTGCCCATGCAGAGGGTCTGGTACTGGATGATCTTTAAGATCCCTTCCAACCCAAACCATTCTGTGGTTCTATGATGTTGAACACCTTCAACCAAGCCATGGCAGCCCTGCAGGCTGCAGTGGGGCAACCATCCCTCAGCATGCTGGTAAGCCCCTGACACCTGGGGCTGAAGCTCTCAGTTTTCCTATTTTGCCAGTTGTAAGGGACACACTGTCCACAATATTGGGAGTGTAGGTTACAAGAGGGGAGAAAAATCAATCCAGTTAGGTTCAAAAGTATCTGTAGAATAATTCAAAACATTGCAGCTGTGAAAAGAAACTCCCAACACCTCCCACCAGAGACACCAAGACAACATGTGATTGCCAGTACTTGAGAGAATCACTTTTTCCTCTGAATTTTGACAAACATCACCAGGTTCCCTGAACCCTGACTTTTTCTCCTCTCTACTAACCCCCAAACTAGTGTTTGAAAATCAAGCCAAGATCTTTAGTGTACACACAGAGGTAATCAGCACACAACCCAGCCAGATGCACATTATGCTATTCCTTATCAGCAAGTAAAGAGATTCCTGCAGCAGTAATTAAGATAATTAAAGCCTCTCTACAAACTTATGCTACTTCAGCAAGCTGGAAATTCCAAAAGCAGATGGAATTTTAAGGTTTTTTTACGTAATCAAAACAGGCATGATTCTTTTCCTTTTATTGGGAAAAAAAAAGGCACTAAAACCTGAGAACAAAACAGCAAGTGAACAAGTGACTCCTCTCTGCTCAGTTCTGAAAATAAAGGGGGAAGTAAGCACTGAAATGTGGAAGTGGATCTTGTGTGATCTGCCAGAAAAACAAAGAAGGGTCTCCACAGCAATGTCCAGCTTCTCAGTTCTGCTTCCACATCTGAAAGCTGCCTTGAC
This sequence comes from Chaetura pelagica, assembly GCF_000747805.2. Taxonomy (NCBI): domain Eukaryota; kingdom Metazoa; phylum Chordata; class Aves; order Apodiformes; family Apodidae; genus Chaetura; species Chaetura pelagica. The sequence goes on along the minus strand of NW_009953489.1, from coordinate 5,149,920 downwards.
CCTTCTAAAATATACCTTGTTCCTCGCTGTGCAGGAGGTGAGCACATGGTGCTTTCAAAAGTTGGCCTGTGGATGGGCAGACACGTTGACATCTACCCAGACAGCCACACACCTGCTCTAACCATGCTCCAAGCTGACCAGACATAAGCCAGCTCCTGAAAACGCGATATCCAAAGCTTGGGAGATCACTTCATTTCTGCATTCAGCTCCAGTTAAAAACTAAGCTGAGTTTGAAAGATGCCTGGTCCTGACCCACTAGTCCAGATGAAACACCTGCTGCAGTTGTTAGAACACTACCCCAGCTTTCCTTCCGTACTCGATCTAAACATCCCCCGGCAGCCCTGCTGCTGAAGAGGCTTCATTTTCTGTACAGTTTTCAAAATAAGGTTCCCAGGACATATGACAATCCCTCCTGCTGGTGCCCTGAGCCCAGGTCAAGCAAACTTTTAACTGCAGTGCTGGGACAGCTGAATGAACAGCCTCTGTGGCCATCAGCCCAGGGACAAGCCTGAAAAACAGAAATCATGGCTACCATAGCTTACTGGGAGGTAGCAGGGAACCTAACAGCTCTTCCTGGGTGGGGCAGGGAGGGAATGCTATAAGCAGGTCTCACAAAGGATACAAAGGTTTCTGTTAAACGTTTCCATTAGCTATGTAAAATTAATCACCAGAAAACTTTAGCTCATCACCTGTTCCACACCCTAATCCAACTGCTGAAAGCAGTGATGGATCACTGACAAATCCTTTGAAATTTATGTTAAAAGATGGAGCTGGAATCTTTGATTGCCTGTGAGAATTGACAGGAAGCATTTCCATTCTATTTTGCCTAGACAGAAAATAGGCAAACTCTGTCTTGTAATCAATATGGGAGACCGGGAATGACTTGCTGAAAATTTAATACAATGTTCAATAAAGACTTACTGCTTTTCCCAACTCATCCAAATGCCAGGGTAAGCATTTCAGAAGTGCACACTAAGACCCAAGCAGTTTGTGCCAGTCTTTAACCAGCACTCCAAGCAAGATCATTTCACTTAAGGATTAAGACACAGGATTAAGGAACAGGATATTTGTATTTTAGCTGCACTTAAAAACCTCTTTCAACAAGATCTCTTCTAAAATACATGATTATATACCTTATATAATACAATTTGCAGTATTTGTCTCATGTACCTTGACTCCATCCAGAACAGCTTTGATGACACCCTTCACTGTTGTCACCATCTCCTTGTCTTCTGAATTCACACCTTCCAGCATCACTTGGTCAGACCAGCGGATGAGATTGGCCAGACTCTGGTACACACGGCTGTAGCAGGACGAGATGGCAGAGCTGGAGCAGGGGAAGAAATGGTTGAGATAAAAAGAACAAAATTAAATTACAGCCATGCTACCAAATGTGACAAGAGTGCTGGGTTTGAAGTGCATTTCACAGTGTTAAAAATGTGATGGTTCTCCTTTCCTCTCTGACACTCAGTTTGTGTTGAGCAGGTGACAAAGCCCGGATTTCTCCTCTGCTGCAATTGCTCTCCTGTTCTCCAGCACCAAATGGGACCACAGTACAAACCAGCAGCTCATTCTCAAACAGAATGAGTTATCTGGGCTCCAGGTTAACACAGTAATGCCAAAACCAACATGCTTTCCATTTTAATTTACAGCTCCATCCTGTGCCTGAACATCAAAGGTAAATATTTAAGTGCTGTGTTTAAGCCTATGTTATATTATTTCAGTTTTCTCTATTATTTCCTTCTTGCTTATTAACTCTCCCCAAAAATGTCTTGGATAATTGAGAGCTGACTGTATTAATTCCTTTACAAATAATTTTCTCACTGTTTATAATGCCTGAAAACATGTAATTAAAACCTGCTTCTTTACAGAAATTAAACTGAATGAATTTCAGGTTTGGAAGAGGAAGGGTGTTGCTTTGTTTTGTTTTTAATGAGAAACAGAATTGAAGCTATTGTTCTGAAAGGGAAAGAAAAAAAAAAAAGAAGAATTTTGGAAGGATGACAACTCTAAATAAAAGTTAACTGTAACAACAGTGCTTGCAGGCATTTTCCTGGCCATTCTGAAAACACTGACTTCATTACTAAACAAGGTGTGTTAACAGTACTGCTGCTGGCAACGCTTCAACAATGCTTTGTAAAATCAAATCAGTTTCAAACTGCATCAAATCCATGAACAGATAAGAGAAGGTGTAATCTTGCAATCATTACTGATACGGGTGTTCCAAATCTTCCCATTTCTCTTTGGTATCCATTTTACACTGGCTTAACTCCAGTCATTTCATTAGCTGTGAGAAGAGAATCAAGCCCACAAGCTTCAATGAGATGATTGAGGTGAATTAAGTTTGCAGGATGGGGGAGAGAACTATTGTCAAGTTACAACCAGGGGGATACAAACAAGGGCAAATACCTTTTTGTTTGGTTGTTTTGGCTTTTTTTAAAGCACTGCTGCTTGCCATTTGTTCTAATTTCATTTGAAATTAGCTTGGTAGGAGACATTTCCTAAACAGAGCCCTCCCCCATCTCTTTCTACAGCTTTGATTTGCTTGCCATTAATCTTCGGTCTGCTTCCTTCTAAGGAGGCAGTAATTGAAAGCCCATTTTGTGCTAGATTTAATTACTTTTTTCCTTGATGGAAATGCTTCCCCTAAAGCAAAAAGAAGTCCGACAACAACTGTAGGGCTTTCTTCCACACTGACACAAGTCTTGCTTACTTTTCTTGAGGGGGATTTGCTACCAAAATCACCCCTTTGTGCCCCACCCCTACTCAAAGAAATAAAGTGCAGAGGTAGGCAGGACAAGACACAGCTTTTCTGAGAATGCCAGATCACCTTTCTAGTTCTGTGAGGCTGAACAAGGCAGTACCTATGGGATCTGTGCTGTGATACACACCTTTTCCAGAAAGAGGGACTCATCACTATGCTGAGGACTTACACTGACTATGAAAATTCTGTTTATATGGTTAAATACAGAAATCCATCTGTAAAGGTTGCATTAGTTCATTACTAAGAGAGAGAGTATAAGGAATTTGAAGAATAGAAGTGTCTGAAATACTGCTGTTGCTGAAGATCCTTAGTTGATATTTATTTCCAAGTATATTTTTGGAAGGGAATATCACCCAGAGAATACCCACTGGGTACACAAATCAAAGCAAGTGACTATAAAGATGACATGTTGAGTTCTAAAAATATCTGCTGACATTTTACATGTTCTCCTGCTTCATTCATTCATTCTTTTATTAAATGAAAGCAGGTGCTTGTTAGGAATTTCATGGTTGTGGAAAACCTGCTAGCAACTGAAGAAACTTTTGTCTGTATACAGAAACCTGATGAATGTTCCCATTTTAGAAGCTATTGCTCCTTGTAGTTCTGCAGATCTAAGCTAAACTGGATCTCTCCTGTCCCAGCCACAGCTCTCATACTCACCTACTGCCTCCTTCCTTTTGTAGTGTCAGAAACAACCCTGGCCAATGCACTGGGGCCAAAGCCTGTCTGCAAAATATCTGGCACCCTCCTGCTGTCTTGACCATACTATAAACCTTTCTTGCACCTGAATTGAAACAAGTATCTTGAAACAAACATTTTGGAGATACTTAGTGGGAAAACAAATAGGAACTGCACAAAAAAACCTGGCAGGATTTCAGGAACGAAACACCTGCATTTCTCTGCCTAGTATTGGACTTTTCTCTGTCTGTGCTAACTTTGCTCTTTCTGTATTGTTCCATGATGTTTGCTTGTTTTGTGTAAATGGATAGTTCCTGCATCTATGGGATGCACAGCAACTATACCCTTATGGTTTGGCAACTCCACACATTCTTATAGTCCATGCTAAGCTTTGCTTTGGCAATTTCCTACTCCTTTTCTGGCTCCAAACCCACTGTCTAACTGGTTAAAACATACTACACATTATCTGTTAAAACATAAAACAAATAATCTGTTGAGAGTGTACAGGAATGAACTTGGACTCCTTAATCTACTGAATTACATCTGCTTACTTCTGGTCTCCAGCTGGTCCAGTAAAATAAAAAAAAACACAGTTAAGAGTGCAGGCTCAGACTCCTCTAGCATCAGGATGGATAAAATGAACAATGAAAGGGATTACTCTGAAGATAAACTCTTTTTAAAGTAAAAGCTATTGGATTTGTTAGCTTTTAGGATCCCATCATGGACTGCCAAAACAGTATCACATCGGAGGAGAATCTCCAGGCAATAAATGAAGACTCTCCAAGTTTATGCTAAGAATCAGCCTTCTTCCTCTCTGAAATCATTCTGATTAGCTTTATCTTTCCACAGCATTGGCTTCCCTTCGCAGCAGGAAATCTGCTTGTAGAGTATGTTTGAAAACTATCACATAATTAGTAGACTTCATTAGCCACTGCAGCATTTCCCATCTCCTGCCCAATATGATTCTTCAGACACAGCAAGGAAAGAAGCTGGGAGCCTGCTGGTCTGTCAAGAGTCCCAAAACCCAAGAGGGAAACTCACCTTTGCTGGATGCGTGGGTCAGTTTGCACCAAGGGCAGGATGGCTTCCAGCACTTTACTTGCTGAGCCTGGCAGCATCTCTAATACTTTCTTATCAACTGCCATTTTGTCCACAATAGTCTTAAAGTAGCGCAAGGCACTGACGACTTCCTTCTCTTTTTCCTCTAGCCAGGACACATTCTAAAGAGGAGGAAAAAAAAAAGAGAGATATGTTGAAACCTCTGGATTTTTAAGGGCAAGGTTACTCTAAGTCGGCTGAACTATGGCAACACTGAACTCAGCACATTGTGCTTCAGAGAACTGGAGAAAACCCCTTCCACCACCAGCACTTGCACATTGAATTACTAAGCTTTCACAAAAGAACAGGCAGTGCAAAACTGCACCCACACTTTAACTTTCTGAATTACATGCATTCCAAACTGAAGGCTGATCTTGATCAGTTTTAGGCCAAGATGAACAGTACTGATGACATGAAGGGCACTGCTTTGAAACCCACAGGACAAACTGGAGGGTGAAAGAAAGAAAACACATACTAAGTGCAGAGAGTAAGGTTGATGCAAGAAAGGAAGCAACAACTGCTGATTTTAATACAATTTATTGATTCTATTATTCTATGAGTTGACCCTCTGATGTGATCAAAATCCTTCTACCTTAAGCACATCTCACTCTAGATGGGCTTTTCAATCTGGAAATGCAGTTGTTCAGCCAGAGGGAAAAAAATAAACCCACAATCAGAAAAACTTTCAAACTCCAGAACAATCCAAACAGATGCCTTCATTTTTGCACCCATCCCTGATAGTTTCAATGACATGTGTAGTGTTCACCCTTATTATTCCAAGTAATTCTGCTGATGCCAACAAGCCTACTTTGTATGAAAGCCTTTCATGGTCTTGTCTTCCCATTCCCAAATAAAAAATGCTTTTCCAATCAGTCTCCAACCTAAATAATTGTGTGATGCTGCTGCAACAAGGCAACCCACATGCCCTCCATGGGGACAGACTGTGAAAGCTTAGTTTTGGCATCAATGAATGAATGTTGCAGAAGGGAACAATTCATGGGAATAAAGCTGGGTTGTGGTCACCAACTTCCGAGCCATCACCAACACTAGAAGAGGAAATTCAGAAGTGATACATGATATCTTAATGGCTTTTTGGACAGGGATATGTTTAAAAAGTTTACCAGAGTATGTCTGGAGGACTTCTAATGCCACAAATAGTTCCTAAGTGAGACTTAAATTAACTACTGAACATTGCTAGAAAATGTGTAGAGAGCTTAGTAGAGTCAGGTTTCATTCATTATCTCCTCAGTAAATTCAGCTTCAAGAATTAATGACCTATGGGCATTGTATGCTCACCAAACCCTTGTCAGCTGTTAAACTGCTGCTTTTCTGCAAAATCAGGCCAGCAGCTCAAAAGGTTTTAGGAAGAACAATTTTCAGGCAGCCCTGGTTAGTAATTTGGGGCTAGTTGCATAAAAGGATTAGAGTCCCAAGTCCCATCTAGCTCCAACTTTAGAAGTCTTAAATCCCAGTCACTTTCCCTGTCATTTTCCATCTCATCTGGGAAGTGCCTCAACTCTTCCGCTGCTTCCGCTTTTTGGTAATACTGCTTTCCAGGCACCCCAAGTCCTGCTCTGCAGCTCACAGCCACCCTGAACTCCCTTGCTGAGAAGTATCCTGGAAACTTGCTGATGTCAAAAATTACATTTCCCATTTTTCAGGGATGTGTCCTCACCACTGAACAGTTTATTCCAGAGTACTGAGAGGCTCAGTCCCTCCCACGAAGGTTTTCCATTTTCTATGATCACACATTTCAGGGATGAGAGAGAACCTGCATATTCCCTCAGCAAGTATGACTATGGCCCAGTGGGCAGAGCTCTCAAACAGAAGTGAAAAAACACGGATTTCACTCCCTGCTCTGATGACTGTTTATGTATTTCATTCAACAACTGCTTCCTGCAGAAAGACTTCAGACTTAATAGCTTAAACACTCTCCTGGCACAGGGCAGGGATGGGCTTGACAAAGAGTTCAGGGCTGAGAATGACAAGAGGAAACAAATCCTTCCGCTGAGGAGCACATCAAGAAATGCAGATCCAGCCACTGGATACTATTTGGGACACAGCCCTTTCTTTTTTTGGCAACTTCCCTGCTAGCTCTTTGGGTGACAATCTCATATGAGCACATTTTTATGAATCCCTTTCTGAGGTCCAAAGGCACCATACAAGTGTGGGTACATGCACACAAACAGGCACATGGGAAGCCTGCACACCCCACATGGGACTGCAGGTTCTGCTACAGATCTCAGACCCAGAAATGCCAGTTGTTGTGATGAGGCTGAAGTTTCTGGTGTTCAGTGCTCGACTCACTGAGGGCTGAGAACAGCAGCAATAAATCTAGCAAGAAGTAATAACCTGGTAGGGCAGATGGATAGGTATTAATGTCTGCATCTAAGAAGACTAATGGTATTTAGCTCTTCCACCAAACGTTTTAGTGTGTCCCTAAAGCTACAGTAAACAGGCAGTGTCACCCTTCTGGGTTGGCAGAGAGGACCTGAAATAATCTCTCATTTCATTTCTCAGCGGAGATGAATTTGCCCCAGCCTGACCCTGGTGAGACAACAGCCTGGTAACTGTGGGAGCTGCCAAAGCAGCAGGACCTCTTGATTCACCCATTTCCCTTTGGACATTAAAGGAGAGAAACTTGACATTCAGGCAAAGCAGCATCTCCTCTCCACATACAGATATTTTTGCATGATTTCTGAAGTTTTCCCTTGAATAATCATGACAAATGCATCATGTACAACAGGCAGCTAACCCAGAAAGGGTTACAGTGAGTTGTGCAGAATACATTTGATTACAAAAACTGGAACAGTCCCTGTTTTTCCTGCATTTTGGCAGTGAAAAACACATCATAACTTTGCATATAGTGTTGAAGGACCCCAGTGTTCCTACAATATGCCCTATGATAAGCATCAAAGACAGAATCCAGGGTACAAAAGGAGGCTCTGAAAAAACCCTCCCTCTCTGTTGCCCACATCTAGGCATAAAGGGGAGGCGGAGAAGATGCCTGCATGGATTGAGCATAACCTTCAGGCTACATGTAGTGATTTTGCATTAGTTTTTGGCATTGCTATTTCTGCTCTACACTGATTATCTACTTCAAGTTTATAAAAATAGCATCATAAGTACCTAAGAGGGAGGAAAGGATGATATTTGGTTTATCATCTGACAGAAAAATCTCCTGTTTGTCAAGTGATGTCTGTATTCCAGTCAGAGGACCTGGTGACAATCCAGGCATATCCTCCTCTCCACTCCCTCCCCACAAAGCTAACAAGCTGCCTACATCAATACAATTGATGATTTGGATGGTAGCTATTAAAATACATCAGGAATGAGCCAGAACTCAACAATATTTCACTGTATTAAAATGTATACAGCTTAAATAATTGTGTACAGTAATAAAAATTATTGCAAGTGTTTTGTTTCCCAATTAAAAAATCCCAGTCTGTACATAAAAAAGGTTTCACATGCCCAGCATGCCTTATCAGCAAATCCTCTTACGTTGTTTTTTAGAGGAAAGAGAGCAAAAACTTCAGCTATTATGAGCACGATAATATATATTTGCTATAGAACAGCCTTTTGAAAAGGGTTCTTAATTTTCTAACTTATTACTGATGTGGTTACACATCTCAAGATACCATCCTGAAAGATTGTTGGCCTTAAAAGCCTTCAAGAATACTTCCAGATTTTTTTATTATTATTTTTTTTTAGTAGCAGTCAGGAATACAAGGTGCTCAGCTACCTAGGAAGCATATCCACAGCCTCCTGGGGAAAAAAACCCTATAGCCTAGGAAATAAAAACCTCATCTTCCACCTGAGGGTGCAGAATAGAGCTAGGAAGCCTCACAGCAACTTCTCTGGGTGTTATGCACATCATGCAGCCCAAGATAACTGTATCTTGCTGACCCTCTCAATAACATCACAACAATCCCCAACAGAGATAATCTGAAAAAGTTTGCATACTGGATGAGACTTTCAACAACAACTGGGAAAGATTTTGCATTTTCATAAATAACCTCAACTGTTCTTAACTTTTGGCTTAGATTTATACTCAAAAACTGACTGCAATGGTACTGTTACAGAGACAGTCTCTGTTCTACATCATCAGGTCACAACAGCAGAGGAGATAACAATTTGATAGGTTTGTGCTGGGAAGAAATGGTGACCTCAGCTCTTGGATGATTTGAACATTGGTATATTGGGTCTGAGGAGCAGTGTGCTGGAATCAGCAGCTGCTCGAAAGCATTTGTTTGAACTCTCCCCACTGATGTCATCAGAGATTGAGCACATCTTTGGACCAGGCTCAAGGATTTGCTTGTCAGGGTTTTGGGTTTTTTCAGTGGATCACACCCCAAAACCAGGCAGTTATTTGGAAGCTGTAAGCATAACCATAGGGTGTGTATGTGGGGAGGATATGTCAGGCCATAAACTACATTCCATAATGAGATATTTAAACGCTTATGGAAAGAGGTCTCATTAGGCTCTCCAAAGGGAAATATATGCCTTGCTTGCTCTTATTTTATACTAAACAGACCAGTTTATAACTCACCACAAAGTCACCCTGAGGATCCTTGAAAAAATCTGCAGAATTCTGCAGAGGAAAAAGTCATGCACCAAAAGCAGCACTGTGGATGTCGATAAACTGAGCACCAGCAAGCAAGAAACCAGCAACACTAAAAGAACATGTCCTTCATCTGCTTACTTTGTTCGCTGACTTCTCTGGTGTTTTCACTGTCAGGTCAGCTTGCTTTCCTTTCTTTGAAGGGGTTCTCTTTATTTTTGGTGAATGAAACTTGCCCTTCAACTTCATAGTGAACGAGGAGAGATGGGAACGCTCAGAATCTAGAAAGACACAGAAACGTGTTACTGGATTAGGGTTAATTGGTTGAAAAGAGGGAAGTTGTGTTTACAGCATTATCTGGAAGACCAGCCTATGAAACAGAATTGCAGCCATATATATTTATTGAGTAGAACAGGATAAAAACAAAACAAAACAAAAAACCAAAAACAAACAAAAAACCCAAAAAAACTGTGGCTCTCTATTATGTTTCCAACCGCAATATCACCATCATTTCCTGCTTCCCCTCAGAGGCAGCAACACTGCAGAGCAAAGGCAGGAACAGCGGGATTGCTGCTGCCTTGGAGAGAAAAGGAAAAACACCTCTCTTAAAAGCACTTATCTCCAGCAGATGCCAAAGTACTTTACAAAGGAGGTAATCATCATCCCTCTTTTGCAGATGAGCAACTGAGTCAAGAGGAGAAAGTGACTTGTTCACAGAGCAGAGCTGTGTCTGTATCTTGGCTGGGGGTCAGGAGTCACTATGGGCTGCAGGGAGGTTTCTGCTGGGTAGCCAGGACTGGTGGCTGCTTCAGGAAAGGAGAACACAGTCTGATGGAATGCCCTTCCCCAGCTGCTGATCCCTACACCTCTACCCCATTGGTATCACCACCTCTGAATGTGGCTCCATGGATTATCTGAAAAAAATGCCAGCCCTTCTCATTTTGAATGGGTTTCACTTCAAATGTACCAGACAAACCAGAGAACAGAGGATTCAATGCTGAGGTATCTGCACAGTTTAATCACAGAACTGCTCAAGCCTTTGAAACATTTTGTTTTCATGTTTGTTTGTTTTTTAATACCTAAGAGCAAAAGCCTCAAACGTTTGCAGTCATGCCATATGCAGACTTACCATTGAAATGTATTTTTATCTGCTTTGCCATGAAGCTAAATAAAACTAAGCTGCCTTGTAGAGAGCAATTCAGAATGTATTTTGAGCAAAGAGCACTTTAATAAATGAAGGTCTGAATTGCTCTCTAGTGACCCAGATAATTCAGCAGAAGATACCAAACTCCTCTTTAACTACATTATCAAAAAAAAGTAAGCAGTTTTGCTGCATGTTTCATTTTTCTTTTAGATTATTTGGGAATTGCCTGCCCTGGCTGTAATGAGTCAAAACAACCCAGTCCCACACACGCAGCACTGCACCACCTTGTTAGCATGCAGACTGCAAACAGAAAAGGCTGCTGAGTCAAATCTAGCACCCAGAAGCTAAATACCACACTGCAGCACAAACACTGCTCCTCACACTCAGAAATTACCTAACCACAACTCAAGGGAAGGAACCCGTGCTTGCCTCCCCATGAGGGCTGGCTCCCTTCAAACTTAGTTTCTTGGTAGTGTGTTAAGACCTTGCTATTAACACCTTCCCCAGAGCCAAAACTCTGGTTAGTTATGTCCTCCAGATCAAAATTTTGCAGGCATTCTATTAATGGAAGCTGCATCAGCCTCGATGATAATCTAGTCTAGCTGCAGACCTGTTCTCCACTTACAGGAGTCAATGTTTTTCCAAGTGTGCCTTGTATCATAAAGTCCTGTTTAAGGCACTGAGGAGGGAGGCACTAAAACCTTGGTCACTGCAGATAAATCCAGACATATCAGCTGGCCTCTGAAGAATCACTTACAGCAGCTGGCACCCTAACTTAGCAGCAATTCACGTCATTGCTTTACATCCACAATGGGATCTCCAAACTGTTAAAACCTCTCCGGCTCCATAGGGTGCTGAAGGTCACCACTGAAAACAGTTCCTGGCCGCTGTAATAATGCTCTTGTAGTCCCCTCAAAAAAATATGTGGTATTTATTTCATGCACCATATGAGGATTTCTGTACATGCACGCACATGCACACCTGCCAAGAGAAGTCATGGCTCTGAATTTATTATTTTCAAGAACTGGCAAACAATTACAATAATTAATCTCCAGGGAAATAATGGTAGCAGCAACAAATTGCGTCTGGCTCCTCCACGGGCTGCAGTGAGATCCAAACTGCTAGTCTGAGTAAAAAAATGTTCAGTACCTACAAAACCCTTGGTTGCTTATGGTGATAATTTTGCCTTGTAGGAAGACAAGCAATTTTGCAGGGAGAAAGGTTTCACAAGACTACTATTTCCTGTCCTCTTTCCCACCAGACACCTCTACCCACCTTTACAGGGAAAGCGCATGAACAGCTGAACCAATGCCCATGTGTACGTGGTCTGGAACCTCCAAAAGGAGATGTCCTGGCAGCAGAGAAAGTTTCTCTTCTGCTGATAACAGATCCCCTTCACTACCACCAGCAGCCTAATCACTGCCCTTCTGTCTCTTTACTCTTCTGTCACATCAAACACTGAATGATTTGCGTGCCACGCTCCAAGGGGACTCAGACCTACAGAATGAGGACAGTGCAAGTGGCTGGAGCAGAACAGGAACTTCTTAAAATAGTACTAGAAGTAAACCAGCTGACAATATGAAGACCTGCTTTGAAGATCACAAATTAATGCAGCTTTTTACTACCATGTCCTTCTATCTACAATAAGCATTTTCCAGATCTCATCTGCTGATATGTTTCTGATGCTTTTGTAGTTAAACTAATGAGTCACAAACCAATATTCTCTTACACTCAATTACACTTAGCACTTAAAGCAGTGCTTTTCTTGTTCCAAGCACATTACAAACACAACTTTCTCATCCTAAAACAGTTAGGTCTTAACCGTACTCTGCAGATGGAAAGCAGGGACAAAGGTGATGCAACTTGTCTAAGAGCAGAGGGTGTCAGTGACTCCAGCATCTCCATCAAACTGCAGCCCCTTGTCCCTCTTCCCATATTCATGGATCAAGTGGTGCAGCTACTGTGATTATATTCAGTGAATGCCAACAGACATTATTTGGCATGATGGGCTTTATGGTTTTCAAGCAGATACATCATTCAAGCATTATAAACAGAGTTTGCATTTTAACCCATCTGGATGAAGTGGTATAAAAGACAAGTTACTCTTAAATAGGAAGGTATTCTAGGTCCAAGGTGTATGTTACCTAAACTTTTACAAATTAAGATGAAACTATCCTGCAAAAAGCACAGTTGAGCAAAAGTTCCCAGACTGGTTACCATAGCACTGGTCTGCTCTGAGAAAGTAACTTTCTTTACACTATATCCTAATTTAAATACCTAACTTGGTCTGTCTGTCCAGTTAAAAGGTTTAAGCAGCACAACATGCCTTTACAGATCAAATAATTTGATAATGTACAGAGAGATGCAGGAAACAAAGCCATGGTGGTGCTCAAACTACATCTTCTGTCCCTCTGCTCCTTCCTGCCTGTCTACAGTAACCAAATCCCTTAATGCAGCATTGAGTTTGCTCCTCAGCGTGGTAGCCTGCCCGCTGGAAATTGTTCTATCGTATTACCCTCACCTCTTACTGATGAATAACAAGCAGTGTTTAACTGGAGCCTCAGCATTGGCTTTCTCAACTTCTCCTTCCCCTTTCTGGAGCACAGGAGGAGGATACCTTGCACTCACTTCTACACAGGGTCCAAATATTTTTTTTAATATAGACATTCAAAACCTGTCTGGACACGCTTCTGTGTGATGTACTCTAGGTGACCCTGCTCAGGCAAGGGGGTTGGGCTAGGTGATCTTTCGAGGTCCGTTCCAACCCCTAGGATTCCATGATTCTGTGATATATAAATGGGAAAAGACAAACTTGATGGAGTGATTTTGAATGGAAAAACAAAAATATCAAAGTGTTTCTGTCTCAAAAGAACCACTGACTTCCCATCCCTTCATATTTAATCTTTCTGGATGCTCCGCTGCTGCACACAATTGGAAATAAAAATCCCTTCAAAATTACTTCAATGTGGATCTGAGTTTCTTGATTTCTGACTGGAAGTTTTAATACATCAGTCATTGCTAATTCCATCCCCCTGTTAATGAGGCTCCTGCTCTGTTGTGCTTGAACATGCTCCAGCTGTTGAGTCACAGACCTCGCTCAGCTCTCAGGCTCGTCTCTCCTCCGGCCGGCACGCGTCTGGGGTCTGACCACACACACACCACCCGAAAGCTCAGAAAGCTCACATTATGTGCCTGCTCCAAGCAGATCCCCCCTGCCCTGCTGTGGCTGGAGAGTGTTTTTGGCAATCCTGGAGTCTTCCCCCTGGCTGGGGAGGCGATGACCGGCCAGGAGCCACCTTGTTCCCCGCCTCAGCTCAGCAGGTCCAGCAGAGCAGTGCTGCCTGCCAGTTTGCTGACAGAAAGCTAAACCTGCTGAGGAAAGAACTGCAGATTTTAAATGACAGTGGATTAAGAGGCACAAGGGAAGGCAGATAAATCAGCTTATGTGCTTGTGGGTGAAGAAACTAGGCTGCTTAGGAGAAAGCTGGCAAGTCAAAGCCCAACATCCACCCCTGCCCTCAAAGACCGGTCACTTTCCACTTTGGGTTCAAATGAACACGAGAAATGAAGTCGAAACACGCACATGCTGGTGAATTCCACCAATCTAACCCAGCAGCAAATTATTTACTTCAGAGTCATAACGAAAGTTCAGCCTTTTGCTGAGTTCAGTCACAGCAGACTTTCCCACTGCCAGGTCCTCCTTGCTGGCCACCACCCACACTGGCCACATGCAACCATCACATGGGGGCTTCAGAGGTGGGAAATAACCCGAGGCTGCTTCTGGACCTCCTGGTTACGTTTTTGTCTCTAGGGCACAGCTCCAGTGACAGCGATGAGCACTTTAACTGTTTAACTTGTTTGCTACAATCCAAGCACTAGACAAACTGAAAATAGACTTTTTAATTTTAAAAAAAACCAACTTTAGAATACAATAGATTTTCTTTCCTTCACCTGAAAACCTAAATCCTAAACTCTACCTCTTCTCTCACCCTGTGCGTGTTCACACACCAAAACTCTGCAGCTTTAGAGGAGACAAAGCCTTCAAAAAGGGTTACAGTACATTTTCCAGCTTGAACTGACTCTTGCGGCTCATTAGAGAGAACGAAGTGGAGTCTAAAAATCTTATGCCACAAATCGTTCCCTTTTTAAAGGCCACTTGGGTCTCTGCTGGATGCACATATTTAAAAGCTATCAGATTAAAAATAACAGCGGACATCTCTCCCCAAGTCATAATGAAGCTATTGTGCACATTTTTAATCAACTGCTCCTGCCATTTATGCCACAAGTCCTTTGAAGGCCGAGGTGACTTATGTAATGAGTTACACAACGATGCCCATTAAAATGGCATTTGTTCCCTTGGGCTCAGCTCCATCATTGGTGGAAGACAAAAGGCAAGTTTCAAGGCTTCAGCTAAACCCTAGCTGACAGGGACTTTAAGAGTTCTGAAGCAAAAGGAAAAAAATAATGAGCTATAGTTCAAAACAACCTTTCTGCTGAGGATGTCTGTTTGGTGCAGCAATGATGACACTGGGCTGGGGCTTCAGCTCTGACTTCTCTAGACCCTTCTGCTCTCAGGAACACAGGAGAACAGATCATTCAGGATGGACAGATGGGCACGAAACCTTCCCGTGGTAATCACAAAAACTACTGCAAAGCATCTTTCAAGATTTTATATAAATATTACTACAATCCCAACCACCTTCCTTCCACTCTCCCTTCATCTTAAGGCAAGAGCCTTACCACTTACTTGTAAGTACACAGATCTGTGGGGCCTTTGCCCTGGCTAAAGCTTTTGGGCTGTCTTGTATTGCAAACATGAAAATAATAGTGACTGACAGAAAAAAAAAAGCTTTGCAGAGACATTGCTCTAACCTGAAACTCAAACAGCCTCTCCCAACAGCCAAGCTGCTCTGCAGAAGAGCTGGCAGAGCTGATGCAGGAGGCGTGATGTGAAGCCCACCAGTGGGCTGTGGGCAACAGCCACAGCAGGGGCACTTTTAAGAATGATTTTTAGTATTTTGTAATGGAGGACATCTCTTGTCTTGATTGCAACAAAGCATTACAGCCTGCCAGTCTGTAGCTTTGGGAGTGGAGAAAAAGCACTAGGCTTTCAAGGGTGGAAGAAAAAGATGAGGAGAACCCCAGATGGGTTCTTAGCCCTTTCACACCTGCAAGGACAATCAGCTCTCCAAGCAGGCAGCAAACAGCCTGCTCTACACTTCACGCCCTCTTTCTCCAGAAGTCCTGGGGATGTTTAGAAGCCTAAAAATGCTGATATGCAGCACTTCTGGGATGCTGTATGTTCTCAAAAGGATGAACTGGGATCCTGAATACAGAAAAGACAGAATGTGACAGAACAGAATTAAAATATCCCTTTTAAATGTATAAGGACATCACACCTACCACTTCCATCTCAGTGAGTTTACTTTTCTCAACTATGCCATTACCCCCAAAGACTGAAGCAAAGAGAATTTATTCAGAAACAAAAAAAGACCTGGTAGGAGATCCAGAAAGGAAAAAAAGGGAGGGTCCAGTGTCAATCAGGAAGTTTGCCCACCCTAACCTTTGTACCTTAGGTGGAGCTGTTTGTAAGCTGCTCCAGGTCCCTCTCCAGGGAATCCGATAGCTAGGCAAGCTGCCAGGTTTTGGAGGAAAGCAGTGGAGGAAGGGCAGCTCGAGAATCAAACAATCGTTCTTGAGCACTAAGGAAACTTTTCCTTTAACATCACGTCACCTTTGAAGCAGCCAGCTTCTGGGAGCGGAAAGACCGACTGCCCTTTTTCTTTTTGGCACCATCACAGTGAATGAGCATCAACCAGCCAGCATTAATGATGTGCAATGACAGCACACAAACTTCTATGGAAAAGGGAGGCTCAGTTCCCTCTCAGCTGGCCAGGCAATGCTCACTGACTCACAGGCTTCATTATTTTTTATGCCGCCCTCTGGGGCCTCCAGAGGAAGCAAAACATTTTTATTTGTCAGAGAGCACATTTTTGTTTTGATCTTTTTTTTTTTTTTTCTTCTTCTTCTTTCTCAGCAACCATGAATGAGGCATCTCCAGCTGCAGCAAACCCATGTGGAAAGAGCTCACAGTGTCTGCAAGGGAATTGGGAAGCACAGAGGCCAACTTATCAATTCAGCCACGTCTCCCGACTGCTGCGAAAAGGATTGGGTCAGTCAACAACATTAATTTTACGGTGCATTAGTGCTACAGCATTTCGTGCTTCCAGCTTCATGTTTGGAAGCAAATCTTCAGGTTGCAAGGAAGAGAAGATGCACCAGACCAAGCAGCAAGTTCAGACCAGCTGACCAGGTTACCTCCTAGTCCTCTTTTAGCCTGAAGTATTTCGGAAGAGAGAAATCTCCTTCCATGCAGACACATTAACCAAGAATCCTTTAGCTGCTTAAAACTGCAGCAATACCACCCAACTGATTTACAGGGGGAAAAAAAAAATGAAAAAAAAAGAAAAAAAGGCACAATTACTTGAGCAAGGAGGGATTTAAGGGAGTAGAATGTTGCTACCCAAGTTCAGTTTCCTCCAGCACACCAAAGCAGGCTTTGAGACTTCTTAGTGTAAAAGATACTGTAATTTATTGATAAGCAGCAGACAGGACTTTTGCTCTATCTGAAAGAAAGCTGCTCCAGCAGATTGGTCCCTGTGTCAACTCACAAGCAGAAATGTTTCCATTTACCAAATCTCTAGCTTTGTATGGCATCTGGTGAGTCTCTGGTAATTTCCCATTTAAGTACTGATTTTGCACAGCCCTGCAAACCCGAGAGAACTAATGGGATTACAACACTGGTAACATGACTCGTAACTCCTCCTGTGCCAGCAACACTAAAACAACAAGAGAGTCAAGTAGCCTCCTACATCAACATGACTGCTGTGGTCCATGCTCACCCTGCTCTACACATTAAAACCACCAAGGTTGTTAGCTAAACATTTAATTTGAAAAGGAAAAAAATGATCCAGCTACAAGGCATAGCCTCTGCATCACTTCAGCAAACAGCTCTGAACGCAGCAATTGCGACAGTTGTGAGGGAACCTCTTGAATTCCTCTGTTCACCAAACATGACTTAATATGGGGTCTGTGGGCACCCCCCCCCCCGCTTGTCTAATGGCTTGATGAGGATCTAGTCATGACAGTGATTCAGACATCTAAAAATAAAGCCCGGCAGGCACAAGTATGCATGCACACCACCTGAGTCACTCTAGGCTGCAGGGAGCACCAGAGCCAAAGCTAATTCATTCCCTTCACGCTGCTGCCACGGCTGGGCAAAAAGCCCCGTCACTAGGCTCCACTTAAACTCTTTCTCCCCTCCTCTCATTTCACTTGAGCACATTTAGGCTCTTTCTACGTTTTAAAACCTTTGTGAGGCTTGGGTTACAGCAGTACGGGTGTCAGCTTTGAAACTCAGACCTGAAAGATTATAACCTGATGTTGCTGGAGCTGTTTATCCATCTCCAAGGTGACAGAATGTCGTCACTTGCACTCTGCAGGGCAGCAAGCAGAAAAAAACACTACTTCAGATGCTTTGGGGAAAAGCCTAATTGCTCACAACCTGTCCACAGGTTCAACAGCTGAAAAACAAGGTTCTAAATGAATGTCTTGACTTTGCATCTGCTCCACAGCACCACTTTTGAATGGGAAAAACTCAGCCCTCTTCCATCCTCGGAGAGCAACCTCAGCTCTCATTCATTAGGCGATGGAAAAAAAAAGTAAGCTGGCTTGGATCTCCCTGACACAATTTCCAGTTGCTTTGGACATTACTAATTATAGTCATCTTTATTTTTGACCTCTGATTACAGACTCTTTGCACATTCAGCTTGAATTGCAAAGCTATCCCCTCTTTTCTAGTAGGCCTGGGAGGAACCTTTATACCCTGCCCAAAAGCCACCGCCCACACTCATCTGAGCCGAGCACAAGAAATAAGATCAAAACATGGAAAGTATTTGCTTAAACATGCTCAATTTTATTTCCTTCTTTAGCAAGTGCCATAGATTAAGGGCAACAGTCCAGGTGAGAGGGTGATGTAAGCTCTTTTTCATGCCTGTTAAGAGATGAGCTAACTGCTCTGTGAGGAAGCCTCATTTCTCAATGTTCTGACTAGCACTGTGTCCTCGGGGCACAGATGCTGAAAAGCAGATACTCGGTTTGGTAAGATTAAACATGTCTGCACAACTCCAGTGCACCATGCTGGGGGCTCCCATCTCTGCAAGAGAAATGAAAAATTAATTTCAGGAGCCAGGCCAGCACTATCTCCTGGAGAAGCACTGCAATACCAGTGTAAACTCCCCTACTCTTGCCTACTCACTGAACCAAGATACGGCAGGAGGGCTGTGCAAATCACCACACTTTGAGGTTCTGCTCCAGTGTTGCCCCAAAGGGCCAGCCCTCTTATCTCCACAGACACAGACAAGCATGTGTGCACAGTGATACAGAGGCACCACAGGTGTGAAATTTCTGATGTGATCAGGCCAGAAGCTGCTGTTACATTATTATTGTGCTGCTTCTATCAAGGGTTAAGGAGCTGCAGGCCATATCCTCAGCTCCACACTCTATACCTGATATGATCTGCAACCAAACCACCAGTTTTATTGCCTGCCTACAGGCAGTAGGAAATTTTAGTCTTCTGTAAGCACAATTTGAAACATCAGTGCCTCCAGCAAGGGGAAACCGAGATGTTAATTGAACTGAACAGCCAAGGAGGGAAAGGAAATACTACCCCTCGTCTTTGTTAGCTGTAGGATTAACACATCCCTGGATCATCATGGTAGGAAACACAAGGTAGTTCATGGAGTCTAACTGGAACATGTATTTGCACTCTGCTGCACATAAACATTAAAAGTTACTTTAGCAGTAAACAATTACTTATGACAACTCTCTATTTTATCCTATCTCCTCATGCCTGAATTAAAACCACCTGGTTACATTGCTCCTACAGGTTTCAATGAGAACGCACAATGATACAAATACCCATCCTCTCAGCAAATCCTGACTTAAAAGCAAACAAAATCTTCAAAAAGAGAACAGAGCAATAAACTCCTACAGAAGCAAATCTGTTCAAACACCACCAGAAGCATGAAGGGAATCTGAAGGAGTCTGTGCTGTCTAACACAACTAAGACTACTAAAGACTTGAGGCTTCAGTAGCATGGAAACAGCCACCAGAATTTTACATGTTAATTTAATGCTGAAGAAAAAGCAGCTATTCCTCAGCTATTTTGGGATATTATGTAACCTAATGTAGTGACAAATTTGGAAATGCACTAAAGGGGATAGCTGAGCCTGATGTCTTTGGAGCCTAATTCTTTGCTGGTGTTATTTCTCATACCACCCAGGCTATTTGTATTTAAACAGATACTGTTATCTTTTATGGGAATCATCAATAGTGGGCCCTACTAAGAATCAGTTTCTATTTTCAATGAGTTTCCAGTTTACTGATACAGGAAGCTGGCCTGCATTTCAAGAAGAAACAGCTTCAATGCTAACATAAAACAACAGGCAATGGCTAAAGGGAACTGAGATGAGACTATTCTACCAAAGTTGAACCTTATCTCAATATCTCTCCACAAACCTGTTGAAACAATTCTTTTATCACCAAACAAATCTTGGTGAATTAGCAGATACTTGAGTGAGGTTGTTACTAACAGTCCATTCCCTCATCCTATCCCAACCCATGCAGAGCATGGCATCAAGTTTCAAAAGTGAGATTTTGCCCACCTGCCAGGGAGGCACAGGATGCCACTTAAATGCGTCCAAAGACCACAATTCACTCCATGAAAAAAAGCAGGTTTTAAAACCCAGATTCTGCAGCAGAGAGACATTAGGTTTCTATAAATAAGAAATAATTTTGTACGGTATTTATATTTAATCTGCTTTTGACAAAGCAGCAAAACCAGAACTGCCAAAGCTATTTCAGTCTCAGCAACACACTATGGGATTGTGTGGTGATGCTGCCATCCAGCCCTGAAAGGTAAATCGATACTAATTTCAGCTCATGGTACACTAAGCAATACTTTGGGAGCTTAGGAGGTCCCTTTGGAAAACAGCAACTAGTCTGTAACAAGAAACTTCAGCTCCACGAGGCCACTGGATGTGTGGTGCAGCCGGAAGGCTGCATGTCAGGCTTTGCCTCTGGGGTCAGGCTGAGCCTGCTGCTTTGTCAAAGCTTCAGTGTGATTAACTTTATGCTCTTTCACTGTGAAAAACATTCAGTAACCTACTGCTTTCTGCAGTGGATTTAGTATGTCGTAGCAGGTGGGGTAAGAAAGACATCAAGGCATGTTTATAAAAATGTGGTGGCATTATTAGAAGGATAAATAACCTCTCAGTCCTCCTGTGCTTAACAGTATTATTATATTAATTATTATTAATGGTAGTGTACCAACACCCTGCACAAGCTTCAACCCTGTTGGAGTTTGATTCTTCAACTGGGTTCCAGCCAATCAGTCAAATTAATTACACTGTAGTAAAGCAACAAGAAACACTGTAAGCAATCTTCCAACTAATAAACAACCACCTACAATGCTGCAAACACAGAACTGACTTTGTACATATGATCCATGCTTATTAATATTATTTTGCAGTATAACAAGCATCTAGTACGAAGCTTTGTGGCAGTACAGTAAGAAACTATAGTTTTGTAATTGCTATCTGAAAAATACTAATTCCTAAGAGAGTATGTGTGAGAGTCTGCAGGAACAAATCAGAAAGGGGTAGACTGATGGCCCCACAGAGCTTTCTATTTTCTCTGCTTCTACCTGAAAACTAGGGAGTGGGGGTCAGAGGAAAAATAAGGAGGAGAAAGAGGAGATGGGGTGCTGCATGGCAGAAATATCTGTGGATTGTGGGACAAGTCTGAGGAGAGCTGAACAGTGCAGGCATTGACTGCAGGACCTCAGCAAACATCTGCTCCCCACAAGGACCACGCTCCCTGCACATCACAAGGAGATTTCCAATCTCAGCTTGGACTTCATTTAGTTTAGCTCGTGTTTCAAGGAAACTTTCCTTTCTAACCTATTTACAAAGTTACACAACAAAATCAATTTGCCTTCCTCCCCAGACAAACAAATTTCACCTTTTTTTCTCCTCTGTGTACTCATGAACTCTACCCTGAAGCTCAGCAAATAAACTCTCAGCTTCATCCACTTCTAAACTGCTGATTTCTGTAGAAGAATGACAGATGGAAGAGATCTCTCCTGCTTCATTTTTGGCAGCTCTGCAGTCAGGCAAGTCTGAATACACTAAATGGGCCATCATTCTTCATTAACCTGAAAACCAGCCATGCATCTATTGCAAAGAGTGCAAAACCGCAAGATGCCTCAAACAAACCTTGGAAAAGGCAACTGATTTGGGAAAAGTTGCTTCATTAAAATGTGTTGAAAGTCCCAAGTTTCTTTGCAGAAGGGTCCTAGAGCCGCTATGACTACAAGCAATACCAAGGATGAGGACAGGCTGGAAAGGGTCCAGAGAAGGGCCACAAGGATGATTAGAGGACTGGAGAACCTGCCATGTGAGGAGACAATGTTTGTTCAGCCTTGAGAAGTCTCAGGGGAGACCTTACTACCATGTTCCAGTACTTAAAGGGTGGCTGCCAAGAAGACGGAGAATCCCTATTTAAAAGGAGTCACATGGAAAACACAAGGGGTGATGGGCACAAGTTGCTCCTGGGGAGATTCCAATTGGACAAAAGAGGTAAATTTTTCCCCAGGAGGACAATCAACCATTGGAATAGTCTCCCAAGGGGAGTGGTAGATTCCCCCACAATGGACAGTTTTAAGTCTCAGCTGGACAGGGTGCTGAGCCATGTCATATAAACTATAGTATAACCTAGAAAGGTTGGACCAGATGATCCTTGAGGTCCCTTCCAGCCTGGCATTATATGATTCTATGATTTCTGTGTCTATCCTGATATTAAACACGAGCCATAGGTACAAAACATCCATAACAGCTTGACTGCTTCCATTTATTAAAAAACCCTACTCTATATAACAGTTACATTGTTAAATTATGAAACTGAACTCATTCCTGTTGAATCTGAAAGATGCCCCTCACGAAAGACACTTTCAAACAAGATTCAAATCACTTATAAAAGAGAATTAGAATATAAAATATTTCAAGCACAGTCAAGTTAATTTGCCATTTGTTGGCAGAGAACAGAGCAGGTAAAGAGCTGAGCTGTTTTCTGGCAGCTGTATGGATTAATGCTCTTAGAGAGATCTCCTGAAACTGTAACATACCAGTTAATTTATCATGATAAAACCTACCAACATTTAAAGCCACAAAACCAGTAGGGCTCAGGCTTGATAAATGGGAGGGCTTTTCCAGCCAGGAAAGTTAATTCAAATCAAGGTGAAGGTTGGAAACTCAAGCATAATATTCCCAATTAACTTCCTACATGGTTTTGTTTTGGAATAAGACTGTCCACTTGCAAATTAGAAGCCAAACTGTCAATAAAGGGGAATATTTAGGAGTAATTCTCATACATATGGGAACCTGTTTCTCACATAAAGTTCAGCTTTGTCAAGCAGAAGCAGATGATGTACGTCCATGGAGGAGATTTTTCTTGTAGTCACCCTCCCTACAATCCAGGGGTCTGTTCTCAACATTGTTTGCTTATATTCCTTTTTTTCCCAGTTAGCAGGAGTGCTTTTATTTTGTCATTTTAATTTCTTTATAGGACACTCCTGTGGTACTATAAGGAATCAGGAAAGCAGAGGAACTAAACCTGTTCCTCCAACAACATAAACCCAATGTTTTCCATTGTGAAGCAGAAATTCCTGTTTCGTGCTCTCCTGTTAAGACCTGGGTCTGCATTCACAAAACAGCCCAAAAAAGAAGCTCCAGCTCCACTGAAATACTTTGTCATTTACCCACTCAGTGCAGGGCAAGGCCACTGCAGACCTAGCAGCAAAGCTCTGGTCTTACACTTAGACAGTAGTCTAAACAGAGACTAACCTACCCCCAACTGGCATCTGGTTTTTGCTCAGGAATTTGCAGGATGTTTCTTTTGCCCCTTCAATGTCAAAACTGCTGCCTTTGGGCCTCTGCAATGACTGTGTGGTGGTTTTTCATTTTACATGGCCAGAAATTCATGGCACAAAAGGACAAGAGGAGGGGATTCAAAGCAAGCAACACCTGCCATCAGTCACATGAAAAGCAGAACAGACG
This sequence comes from Chaetura pelagica, assembly GCF_000747805.2. NCBI lineage: Eukaryota > Metazoa > Chordata > Aves > Apodiformes > Apodidae > Chaetura > Chaetura pelagica. Next base: position 5,126,500 of record NW_009953489.1, on the reverse strand, counting down.
CAAAAACATGTCACTATTGGCAGAGGACATACCTGGCTGATGGCAGCTCCATTCCTGATGTCACTGTGACTGGCATTAAAGGACAAATGGACTAACTGTGATCCTTAAGCCACATAATATTCCTATAATTGGCTTGAAATGCACTGCCAGTGAACAGGCAGCAGAGAGTAAACAGCACGGCAAAGCTGTCCAAGCAATAATCAGGCTACTGTGGGAGAAATGACCAATATTCACAGCAAATGATCCAGTATAACTAATCTCACCATCCCTAACAAGCTCTCCAGATGTAACAGTACAAATGTTTACAGTCACTTTCAACATTTCAAACCAAGAAAGCACTCTCTCATATTCTTAATTGCCTCCCACAGCAAGACAGACAGGGATTTGGAGTCTCCATAAATCCTTACCGGTAGCTAAATCACCCCATTAATTTTCTAACATTAAGTCTACCAGGTTTATTTTGTAAAATTGCTAGCCAAACCAGAGTCAAATAATGAGATGATCTATTCAGAAATAATATTTTGCTTGGAGGAAAAGAAGAAACACCATTTTCATCTATAATACCCATAAATCACTTTATTTACGGGCTACAGCTTGGGGACTGAGGGCCAATCCAGTGATAGGGTTTCCCTTCAATTTGCACCATGTCAGCATCTGCTCTCTTCATGTGAAAACAAAAAGTTGCCCAAGGACATTACAGAACTTTCACACCCTGAACCACCCATATCCCAAAAAGCCTGCCTAGTTCTGTTAGTTATAAGCACGCTACATTTTGCATTTCCTGCCATTTTAGTATTGAATAAGTTTAGCTGAATATATGATTACACTGACTGGTAAGAGTAGCTCCTGTTAAACCTCAAATAAAAACCACTTATTTATCTGAAAGTTGAAGTAAAATGCTCCAAGGCTTCTTTCAGAAAGTGATCATGCAGCAAAACAATGGGCATACAAGGTGAACACCAGTAAATACAGTCAAAAGTACACCCTGCTCTCCCTAGATGTGTTCCTATTGTTCAATTACACTGTGGCAGACATGGCTTGTTAAAGGATTTTCACACACCTAAGGAGCCAAGTCTGGCAGTGATTTATTATTATTTTTTTTAAATTTAAATAAACATATTATTCCTAGGTATATACATAGTGCTTTTTAAGAGAAGCTCTGATTGTGCTGAATTACTGCAGTAGGAAACAATTGTCTGTAAGGTAAAAGGTAACAGCCAAACATGAGAAAAATCACAACAGGAAGAAAAGAAATTATCTTCCAGATATGAGAGCAAAGGACACTGCTTTCAAAGCATGCCAGGGGCTATGCTGAGCCCACTTATAGCAGATAAGAACTCAGATTGAATTCTGGAGGTCTAATCTGAAATACAGAGAATCATAATACTCCTGGAGGGAAACAGCTCCAGACAGCATCAGCGTTACAGGAGGAAGCTTCTTCTACCAAATGACCATCACTCTTACTAGAATTCACATCTTCTGTTTGTGTATTAACACAATGATCTTGTATTATCTTAGCCTCAGTCTACCATTTTACCTCCTCAGAAGCACAGGCCAGAAAGAGAATTGCAGAGTTCAAGCCTGTTCTCTTGCTGGATCATAAAAATCACAGTGTAATTGTATCCCACAAAAGGTCACCCACTGGGACCTGATGCAAAACAAGGAAAAACAAAACAAGGAAACCAAACAAGGACACAAAACTAACACGGAAAAATCCTTAAACAAAGCAAGAAAATCTCTGAAATCATTGGTCCATCCACTTAAGTGCTGTGAATTCATTATGGTCCTGATTCTTGCAGCTAGTTCTAAATTTTCAACCAAGTATGTAATTTTATTGTAAAAAAACAACCTGCATTTGAATGTATCCAGAAGAGCAGAGACACACACAACGCTTTGCATGTTAAATGCGCGGCTTTGTAGTGGCTTAAATTTCACACGTGCCCACTATTTCAGTGGTAAATCTGTTCTGACATAGCTTATTGTTACAGGATCTAAAAAACACGGAGACACAGAGAGCCTCTAACATGCCAGTTTTGATAGCAAACAGGCTATCTACAGAGAGGCTCAACAGACAGAGTAGGAAGAAAGAAGCCGACCAGTTGTCAGTCAGACCCTTTCTAATCAGGTTGAAACGTGTTGCCGCAGAGAGGGGGTTGTTCAGTCTCTCCGAGCCACATTCCCATCCCTCATGCTGCTTTCTTAATTAGCAGCAAGTGGACAACAGCTGTCAGTAGCCTGGAGGCCAGCAAGTTATCAGCAAAAAAGGGGTAAGTGTTAAGGAGTGACTGGGGGGCAGCCACAGAACGGGGCTGTTAAATGCATGAGTGGTCAATACACGCAAGACATCCAGCCAAAATGGCACTCTGCCTCCTGGCCTCCTGCACTGGCACCAAGAGGATGCTCTTCCTGCTG
>NW_009953489.1:5107410-5124025 GCF_000747805.2 Chaetura pelagica | reverse complement strand
TTGTTTTAACATATGACTAATTACAATTATTTTTTTTCCTTTTTTTTTTTTTTTTTGTAGTATTCCCACAACAGGAAAATTTAAACTGAGAATAGAAGGAAATGGGAAGGCCATCCTAATGTCTTGATGGAAATACATGGGGGTCAATTCAAAGGCACGGTGCAAAAAAGTCTTCAGGAGTGCTCCTGGGGTTTTAAGCATAAGAAGTTGAAGCACAGGAGAAAGAGGGGAGAAAAGATGCTTTACTTAAACAGCAGAGGGAAACTCTAACAGAAGATGCAAACTTAATCAGAGACAACTAAAAGTAGTACCATCAAATAGAGTGAAAGAAGAAAAAACTGAATCATTATCATTTGTCTGTTAAATCTTATGAGCCCAAGTCACTGGTTATGTATGACTTTATTGTGGCACTTAACAGACTCATGTGGAGCAAAAAGAAATTTCTGTTCAAAAGAGGTGATATCTTCTGGTCAAACCATGTGCTTACCTGACAACACAACTCTCTGACTCTTTGGAAGACCAAGAAATAAAAGAATAGCTTCCCTGGTGGACACACTGATGGCAGTAATTTGTGGCAATGGGGAAACTCAATGCAACTGCAAGCAATAAAATATATTATTAGCATTTCCCACTGCCCATTTGTTAATGAAAAATTGCCATCACCCTAACTAACTTCTCCAAAACAGCCAGGCTTCTTTCCAATTTGGCTTGAACCAACCCAGAAAGCACAGAATTGGAGCGATTTTCTGAGGCCTGTCTGGCAGGCTGCAGTGCTGCCAGTTCTAAATATACACCAGCTCTCTGAGCTTGAACCTACGCAAGGGAAGCTGGGCTGGAGAGGGAAGCATTTCCCAAGCTGCCAATAGACTACCAACACATTTAAAAATCCTTATCAAATTAAGTGCTTAATTACAACGCAGACTTTGAGACTCTGGAAATTAGGATGATCTTCTGGGAAATTTATTAGCCTCCTGCAACAGAAATTGCAACATACAAGCCAAAAAAAGCACAGAGCTTGGAGAGTGTTAGCCCATCAAATCACCCCTTGTACTACATTCCTCACCCTAATTCCTGGAGAATATGAGGTGAGATCTGTAACTTAATTTCAGATTCCTGAGATGCAGCGAAAGATCAGGATCAACATAACCAGGAGCCTAAACCATGAACAGAAGTCTCATGTAGAAAGCTGAGAAATGTTTGTTGAGAAGAGTTGATGGAAAGCTAGCTGTGCATGGACGTTCTCCTGCCTGACTTGGCAAATGTACTGAAGGCAGGGCCAGAAAGGACACTGCTTGGAGAAGGTCTCAACATAGCCATTTGCACTGCCACCTAAATTTTGCCAGCAGATCAGCCTTGCCAGCCCACTCTGTTCCTCTAGGTGGCATGCTCTGTGCACACAATATTACCTGCATCTTCCCACAAATGGAGAGATGCCACCACTACATAGCACTGTCTTCCACTCTCACTACCTAATGCGATCTCAAACCCCTTAAAAACCAGGAACTAACCACCCCCTCACAGGGTATACAGCTCCACTGACAAACTGAAGACCCCACAGAAGCTTATGGAGAAGCAGACATCAACTGACCAGACTAATAAGTTAAACCATACCAGGAAATGAAACAAGGGCAGAAGTTAAGCTCACTTTTCGCACCTCACTACAGACAGCACTTTCCATCACCACCCATCATGAAGTCAAAAGTACAGAATAAATGTTTGCACAATGCTCTAAAAATGTAAAGCTTTAGATAAACACTAAGCATTACACATTTTCCTTCTTGTTTAATGAAATTATTGCATCAAAGGAAGCTGAATCTTGTTCTCAAAATAAGAACATCCCATGTTTCCCACTGCTCCCACCCTCATGAGCCATGGCCTGAGAATGGCAAGAGAAGCTCTATTACTTGGGTAAAATGTGTGTGTATGATCCTTTCCTGTGCTACAGATATTGCTATTTGCTGGCACATCCCTATACATCTCCAGGACAACCCTGCTGAATCAAAACCTTGTGACACAGGCTCCCAGACAGGATGCACAACAAGCAACATGAGTGTGTGCATCAAAAAAAATGCGTAAACTAAGAGAAACAAAGGGCAGTGAGAGGTGACAAAGAAGAAATCACATCCTGGTACAAAACCAACAAGGAACAACACAAAATGAAAAGCAACTCAAATGCAGAGCTCAAATGTAGAATGAAGGAAGTGACTGACCTTGAGTTGGAAGTATCTCAAAATCTGAACTGGGAAACTATGACATTGGGGTCACTGGTCTAACATATCAGCTCTAGGAGAAGGGGTTTTCCCCTTCAGCAGCTTCTCTCTGCACTCTCAGCTTCCAGACAGACCTGCACGGTACTTCTCACTCACTTTTTTGGAGGAGCCAAAGGTTAGCAGTTCTGCTACAGCCACCCCTACCCAGCTAGGGCCGACAGGCACCCAGTGCCTCTTTGGATGTTCACGCCTTGCACCAATCAGAGCTTTCTGGACCAAAATCAGAATTTCTTACTCCAGAAAAATGTCACCTACAGAAACTCACTTAAATGTACATTCATTGAAAACAAACTTTCTGGTGGCAAGCTATGGAAATCTATGTATCAGTTGTGACAAAAGTCAGCTCTATGATTAAAAACAAAGGCAAACTATACCAAAAAAAGTCCCAACTTTCTGATTTGGAAACTCAGGACAGGGAGAGGACTGCATTCCAAGTGTGTGCCCTGTCTAAGTGGAAACCCTGTCTAAGTAACACTGGTGCTACAATGCTAGGAAGTGCTAAAAGCCATGAAGTCAGTTGTGATGTCTACTTACAGAAACTGCTACATTAACTTAACATGGGATAAATCAAATAAAATTGTACCCTGGGGCAAGAGTCTGGGGAGTGTCCAGACAAGCCTTTACAAATATTAACTAGCCTGAAGTTAAATACCTCTCTGTAAACTGTCCTACAGACTTTGATATCTTAAGAATCAGAAAGATTTTCCAGTATAAAATTCCAAGCAACTGAAAATATGAAAGCAGTTATTGATACAGCTTAACCACACTTTGGTGCTGATCATTTAAACTCACACTGCTTCCTACTGATATTAAGGTTTTCATGAGATTTATCATAAGGCTTATTCATAATGAACAGCTGCTCTGGCAACTGCTGGAGTCAGCATGTACTTCCTGCCTTGAAAAAAAAGTCATCAATATATCTCAGCCCAGAAAATCATACTCTCTTTAAAACAATTCATGATAGGGCTTAGATATAAACTGGCTACATACCACAGACACTCCCTTACAACAATGGTTACACCCTCTATACAGCTAAAAATGAAATAGCTGAAAGGGAAGACGTTTTATACAAGTTCCCAGGGTAAAACACATCTGAGAAGCACTGGTCTGGGACTGACATTGTTCTACCAAAAGAATAAATATCTGAGTCCAAATCGTATTTCCTTCACCCCCTCCCCAGACTCGCACAAGAAGAAAATCTATCTGAGCTTTTGCTTTTCCACTTCTGGTGCTCTCTAGCAGAATGAAATTCCAACATTTTAAAAAACTGTTAAATAAATCAGAAGTGCTGCAGATTATGATTTAGCCTTCACTTGTAGCGCCAGGGAGACTGTTTGCCAGCTAAGGAGAGCTCTGAAACTCCTTCAGTGTTGACTTTACACTGAATACAAATGTTGAGTGATCTGACTGTACAGTGAGTCCTCAACCAGAGATCTCCTGGCATAGCAGTGCTGCTCACAATGCTGCCAGTGAGACGGGGTGTCAAGACAAACATCATTGTATTAATTGCATCTGTTCATTAACCAGCCCAAGAACAGCCTCGTTTCAGTCACAGGCTTTATAAAACAGTACTGAAATGTTACTGTGAGTGTTGAGATGGATGAGTCAACAGATAAAATACAAAAGCATTTGTAAGGAGATTCTCACTGGAGTAATTTGATAAGCTGCACAGCTACACAAAATGATGGTCTTTATTGACATAGCTTGCTTATATAGTCCTTAACTTGGTTTTATGTTTCAGCCTTGTTTTTTGCAAGCTTTCCAGTCAAAGCTGGGCAAACACACAAGTACTGTTACCTCTGCAAACGTGAAAGATGGGTAAAGACATGTAACCAATCTGAAAATAGCTTAAAAAGCCATAGTAGATACTAATCCTTCTCACTTGGGGAGTTTACAATGACTGTCCTCTGTATTTTGGAAGCTTTCCTTGACCTTGTGGAGTGAAAAACTTCCAAACCACCAGGTAAAAATAACCCTGGGGGCTCGGGGGTGAGACCAAGGCAGGCAGCACTGGCTGCACACCATTGGCAAGCCTTGCCTCCCAGTCCTACTTGGCTGAAATGACCTCTGTGATGCCATCTAAGGTCAATAGATTCAGGTTACTGAAAGAATGACCTTTTAAACCTGGTATCTCCCTCATGCAAACCCATCTGCAATTCAGCTTTTAAAGCTGAGATTATTCATTCTAGGGGAATTATCCACTAATCAGGTTTTATCTCCAAACGAGGTCCTCGTGCTTGCAGCTACTCAGGAGCTCAGTCTGGCAGATGTTTTGGTTCCCTCTACACTCACTGGAGGCACAGTAACAAAATAGTCTCCCACAGGACCAAGCTTTAGAATACATTTGATGACAACTCCATGACAAAAGGCAGTTCTGTGCTAAGGAGACTGGCACCAATTTACCAAGTGGCACTTCATGTAGCCAATGTAGAGGGGCACAAAGCAAGGCCTCAAGCTAGTGATCACAGGCACAGGGAACGGCTGCGTGTGGTTTTGCTCCACCATGTTTTTTTGAAGTAGAATAAAAACTAAGCAAAACCAGAACTCAAAACAGGAAAAGGAGGAAAGGACTCCAGTATTACTCCCAAAGTACACATGCACAGAGAAAGACCAGCACTGAGTTTTGGCTCTTAAGCACACCTGCTCACTAGCCCGGCTGCTATTCTGTTCAGTATTTGTCACAGTCAAGTGTGAAACTCAAGAGGAACATGTGGTCAAGTGAGTCAATGCCCTGGGTTCTGCAAGTTCTTCTCCCCTACTTATTATAGCTTGTCCTTTTGCTACCGCCCTGCCCCATTCCAGCAAAGCATTTCATACCCACTGCTTGTTTGCTACCAAGTGGTTCATTCCATTCACTCCCTCATACGATGGACCAGCATGAAATTCATTTACATCTCCATCTCCCAGAGCAGATATCTCTGTTCTGCAGGGGCTTCAAAATAAGATGTGCTTTTCATTTGCAATTATCATACACAAAAAAAGACCCCAAAATCCAGGCAGATAAGTTGCATTTCACCCAGAAGCCGAGGCTAGTAGTTTGCATCAGTAAACACAGCAACTTAATTTGCAATTTTGAGGATTATGCAAAGACAAAACCAAACAAAACTCAACTGGATTTCTCCTGACAAGCAAATTGTTGAACTGGCCAAAAATAATATTTTATCCACTGCAAAAAAGAAATTCTGGAGATTCTTCAGATGGTATGATTTGGGATAAAGGGCATTTTACAGCTGTAAAAGTGAGACTGTTTTGGGAAAGGGAGATGCTTTTAATTCCCTCTAGTTCATTTAATAAAATCAAAACACCACAGCTTAAAATAATCCTGACAGACAAAGCAGGCCAGACCTTCCTATCCAAGACAGTATAACCATGTAATGCATCAAAACTATTCTTTACCCCATCCTTGGATAAAATAGCAGGGATGGAGGAAAAGAAACCATTTACACAGAAGAGCAGAAACCTCTCTACCCAGACCCATTTGTTTTACTCCACAAGTATTGACAGATGAGTAATGAAAACTCTGCTGCAGACAGACTCTTCTTCAAGGCAGCATCAGTTAATAAACCACAACCACAGCTGCAAAAATATTAAGGAATTTAACTAGATGACTCCTTCAAGGGCACAGGATTGCAGGAGGAGCCATGTTTTTGTGCTTTGTTACCATCCCAAAGGTTAAGATCATAGTGTTCAGCACCGACACAAACCAGTGCTACTTTTCTGGATGTAAGAGCCTTGAACAACAATTTAATTAAATTTATACTACTGAGCACTAATATTTCTAGCATGACTTTCTTCTCCATTATGACAGTATTTGAAACTTAGTATACCCTGTTGCCAAAGCTTTTAGCTATGAAGTACTTCATCTGAGAAGGATTAAATGACAAAACCAAATTAAAATAACAGTAATAATGAAACCCACAGCCTATTAGCTCTCCCCACAGGACAACCCACAGCAGTGGTAGCACTGCCGAAAACTGAATTTTGCATGAGTTACCAACTTTAGATGCCAGGCTCAGATCACGACCTCAACCAACAGCCACCTTAGCAGCACATGAATTTCAGAATCAGTGATGCTTTCACTTGTTGGGGGAATTTATTTTTTTATATTGCCAATAGAGATCCAACAGACTGAATGACCAATGGCTGTAACCTTAGTTGCTACTATTTATGCCACCTCTAAGTACTTCCAGAACTTGAGAAGTATCAAAACATTGATATAAACAATCAACAACCTTCCCAGCATCGTTTTTGTTGTTACTAACACTCTCACACACCTTGTTGCCAGAGACTCTCAGGATTTATAAACTCATCTGCCCAGCTGCCAAAAATAATCCCTCAGATGTTTCCTTTGTTTTTCCCTTCTCTACCATGTTAACTTCAGCCAGATCCCTCAGACCCTGCAGCTCCCCAGGCTGCCAGCCAAATGGATGCTCAGAGAAGTCCTCCTGTGTCTCACTTGCGGTGTACCTGATGTCTCCAGGGAGTCCTAGAAAAGTATTACAGTGAAATGTACACCTCAGATTTGAGGTCTAATGAACAAGGCTGTAATTCAGGATAAAACCTAAGAGTAAGAGCTGCCAATGCGTATTTAAAGAATTTATACAAACGCTTTCACCTGAGACAGACAGAAGCAAAAACCATCTTTGTTTAAAGACTACCTGGAAATACACACAGACAGTAATCATGGGTTATAAGGGATCATTTGCCTGTCATTTTTACCAGGATACTTTGGCTTTTAACAGCACCACACTCCTCACTGCCCTCGACTGGCCCCTCTGAGCTGTCCCCAGGAGACACACGTGCTTTTCTCAAAAGGATTTTTCTTTTCATTGGCTTTCCCCATTCCAGGCCAACCAGTTTACAATTCAAGTAGTCTTTGTTCTAGCAGCAAAGAAAAACATTTTTTATCAGTGTTTTTACCTTTTAGCCTGATGCCAAATCATCAGCTGATGGAATGCAACCCCTCACGTCTCGCTGGACTGAGCAGCACAAGGGAAAGCAAAGAAATCCAACTTTTAAAAGGTCTAGTGTCTGTTCCATCTTTGGGAACTAACAGCAAACTAAGAGAAAAATGTTGCAAGCTCGCAGACCTGCCACCAGCAGCAGGGTTAACACCTAAATGAACTCTTGCAGGCAACCCCTTTGTGTGCCCGGGTTCTTCCATTACTTCTGTCAGCAGTGAAAAAATTATACATCAATAGCAAACATTTTAGATTTTGCATACACAGACTTTTATCTATTTCAGTATCGATGCAATTTTGAGCCAGCTTCACAAAAGTACTAATTCTGGGCAAGGATATTCTCAAATCTCTCTTTTATTGATTTATCTTATTACTAAGTTCAGAGGCAGAAGCTTAAATGACACAATCAGTTTTTAACTACCACAAGTGTGGTGGTGCAAGAAGTTTAATGGTGAAATAGAAGAAGCTTCTAGGCAATAAAGAATTTATATTCATTCATTCTTAAGTCTTTGCTTGTACTTAAAGGATGCATCAATTAACCCAGCCAATGTTAAGCTACAGTACCTCAGTGCACAATGTTCTCATATTTTTTCAAAATACTGTCAGACTTATCTCATGCCTGCAAATTTTACAGTGGAAGATAAACATGACACCAGTTCAGACTGACCAAATACTCATGCAACTGAACGAGCATAAAATCATAACCTTAGTCAAATCATCAACAGCCAACAGAATCATCTAGGTCTAATTTTGAAGGGAAAAAAAAGCAAAAAAAAAAAAAAAAAAAAAAAAAAAAAAGGCATTTTCCAAGGAGCAGCAAAAGTAGTGAAACTTTGTTCTTCTTCCAGCTCTAGAAATTCAGCTTCCTCACATCTCCCTTGGCATTCCTCTGATCAGGAAGCACCATGTGTGATAGTGATTCTGAAATGACGTGGGTACCAGTTAACACCAGATGGCCAACTGAAGTATGAGACAGCTCCAGTTTCCCTTCTGCCATAACAAAGGCACTATCTGTGGTTTCCTCATTCTACTCAGTCTTCTACAGAAAATGTGCAGAAATTCAAATAAATTTCTAATATCGATTCCTCTACAAAGTGTAACTGAAATTGGTCAACAGGTCCAAGAGTTCCAAGCTCACCTCTGCCCAGTTATGCATCAAGACTTGGTGATTCTTCTTAAAAAGGACACTGTACACCTGAGTATCTTCAAATTTGCCACACTTGAGAGAGCCAGCTCATTGTAAGCAATGTACTTTAATCACCATTCCTAATACCAATTAGACCATTTTAGCATTTATTTCCATAGACCTCTCCTGTAAATGACAACAGAACAAACTGACAGAGCAGGGGTCAGAAGTGCCTCTGCTTCCAGTGACAAAGAGCAAACAGAAATATTAAGCTGAAAACAGAGAAACTCCCCACTTCAGTTTCTGTCAGTTATGCTCTCCTACCTATTGCTCATAATGATACAAGATTATGACTTTTTTTTAAATGTCATGTGACTTTCCTATGCATCATGTTTTAGGGTATTGCAAATTTGTCTGACATAGTAGAATTAATTTCAGTGAATTAATTTCAAGCAGTAAGAGTAAACTTAACCCCTTTTTACCATGCCCCATCAAAAATCAGACTTAACATTCAATTTCATGTGACCTTTGCAAGGATATTTATACAGACAAACCACCTCCTGCACAAGCCAGTGCTCTGCATTTTCTCTAAGTCTCTGTAAATTTATAGGTGAGCTCTAACTAAACCTGCTGGTAGCCCTCTCTAGTTCCTCAAACTTGTTATTCTTGTATATAATCCATTTTCAAGCTTCTTCTAATTAGAAACCAGAAAACATAAACTTAAATATTTCAGATGGTAAAAATATATCCAGATAGGGAGATTTAATTCCTTTGTACATGAAAGCTGCAGCACAGATCACTCCCAACAATGAAAAGCAAAGTTGCACTGATAAGCAAAACGTGGATGGGAACCCTCTGCACTTTATCTCCCCATACTCAAATTAATAAGCTTAAAATAGTTAGAATACAAAATCAAAGGATAATGTATCACCCAAGGAAACTGTGTTTTAAGCAGTATCACCCTGCTAACTGAAGCCCACCATCAGATGGATTCACAGAGCACTGCTATCTACAGTTGGTTGGAATGTATGATACAACCAGAACTAAAATATTGATTTTCCTGAGTGCCCTCTATTACATGATGTTTGGTTTGTAGAGGGAACTTTCTAAATATGGAATTAATTCCTGAGGCTATTTTACCACCTTTTGAGCAGTATGGACAGGACAGACTGATAGACTGAGAAGCACAATAAAGCCATCAAAAAGTAGGGGATAAAACAATGTACATGCTGTACATTGTGAATACACTACTTTTGCTCCCATTGTATCTATTAAATACCACCTGCAAATTACAGGTTAACAGATAGAGAACTACATATTCAGTGTCTTGGTAAAATACTATCAAGGTTTAATCAACCAACCAAGTCGCAGCATGTCCTTCCTCCAACCTTACCAGGTGTGGGTAACCATTCATTTTAACCATTACTCATTTTCTCCTTTCTTTCCAGAAGCCTAAAAAGAAAATTCTCATTTATTTATTTTTCTCAAAAGCCAAGATTTTTGTAGATTTGAGGGCTGAAATTAATCATTGTGTTTAGAATGTAAATGGGACTGGTTCAGTGAATATATTAAGGACACTACAAAGGCCAACCCCACATGAAGCCTTCTGAGAGAAAGAATGAGAGGATGAGAATGCAAGCAAACTTTAACCTTTCTCCCTCAGCAAAATAATGAATCTGTACTTCCTTGGAAGCACTGAGGGCCACGCCAACATGTCCACTTGAATCACAAAAGGCACAATATTTTTATGACACCAGAAAAGCTCCACACACAGCAGCAGAGACAATCAGCCAGGTCAAGTAAGATAAGGCAGAACATTCACTTGCTTATTTCAAAGAGCCTTATCCCCATAATTAAGAAATATCTTCTTTGGGTACCACCCAAGCTAAACTGATCGTCTCAGTGGTACAAAAGGGGAACAAAAAAAATGAATTAAATATGAAAAAAAATGCCATAGTTTAGGATTTCCATAGACCTCTTGTCAATTCGCAGATATTTTAGATTACTTCCCTAAATATGATAAAATAGAAAGCAGGTGCAGGAGAACCAGTCCTCCCAAATACTGTCCATATTACATCTCCCACAACACTAAGCAAGTGAATGCTCTAATACAGATCATCTCTTTCTTATTACTTGTTTCTAGTCACTTCTTCCCTGCTCTCAACATGAAAATATCATCTTACAAACTCCGGAGAAGATGGTAGTGACTACACACCACACAGATTTAATGTCAACAGTATTTCAAAGCTGAAGAGCTTTAATTGAAATATACACCACAAATGACAGACCAACAATCCGTTCCATCAGCTTTCCCAGGTTCCTTCACATACTCTGTGGGGGCACCTTTTCTCTCTCACTTGGATGAAATCTGTTCCTCTATCAGCATCAGTGCTGCACACCACACAAAGAGACTGGGAATGGATTTCCAGGAGTTGATGCCATGGGTCAGGCACCGTAGCTGCAATTTGTCAGCCTGCAGGAACGTCAATAGCAGCACTGCAGAACATTCCTTTGGCAGCATGTCCCAACCTGCAGGATTCCTGCAGCTTTTCCGGATTGCTAAAATTTATCTTCTGTCTCTTTGCCTTGGAACAGACTCCTCTGAAAGCTGCCGGGAGATTCATTCTTGTCCACATTCCCATTTTATTACCCATCTGCCTTTTCCTGTCTGCTCCACCTGCATGCAACTTAACCCACCATTTCTTCCTATTCCAACATCCAGGCCTTTCACATCACCTCTCTCCTTTTCTGGTCTTCCCAACCACCCTATCAACATTTCCACTTGTGACATCCCTTTTTCCTTCTCTGGCCTCCTTTCTATACACCTTGGAGTTCTGGGATTGCAAATTCAAACTTGCAAAGGTGAACAGATCTAGTTTTCCTCCAACCAGTTCTCCCTTTTCTTCTAGCCTCTACTAAAGCACTGAGGACACCACACCGTTCTCCGTTTCCATCCCCTCATCCCATAATGTTCTCCAATAGTCCTCAACTGCACACCATGAAAGCCAAGCTTTGGCTATTTAGACAAAACTGACAAAGCTAATATTCTTGCAATAGCTACATGATTTTCCCATTCCTTCCATACTGCTTCCATGCCAATGGCTGGATCCTCTAGTTTGCCAACACAAATAAAGTAAAAAAGACAGATGTAACACCAAAGCAGAATTTCCCAAATATTCAGGCACTTGTAGAACAACAACTTTCCAGTTGTTTTCAGAGATAAAAGCCTATTCTGCAACAAATTTAAGAAGCTGAAGGATCCCTCTCCATGCACAGGTTTTTCTCCAGCTAATGTAAAGTCTCCACAGGCAGAATACAGACTTAAAGGATTCATTTCACTGCTAAGCAACAGTACACAGAGGTCAATAGCTCTGCAAACTGGCAAAAGACCCCAAAATTCCAGGTCTGTAGTTTCAGCAGAAACATGTTGGGATGATTTGCCTTGGAAAATGGAACAAGTTAAATCCTCCACATGTATCCAAACTATGCAAAATGATGGGTGTGGTAAGGAGCAGGAGAGAGGAAGGCAGCTATTAAATCACCTTAACTGTAGTTCTGACATGTAATTTGTTGTTTTTAACATACTACATAGTTTTTGGAGTTTTATCTGGCACAAAAGCAGGAGATATTCTCTATCGTCTTACCTTTGCTGGGGTATAAGGATCTTCCAAATTAGATGCTATGATAACAATTCCAGCTGTCACCTTTCAGTAGCCCAAATGAGAACTACATAAACATCTCCTGCAACACACATACTGATTAAGTGCTGGCATGAAATCTGATTACCCATCAAATGCCTCTGCCAGGGAAATGTATAACATCTTTCTAGTGTCCCTAAAATAAAGCCTAGAGAGTTAACACTTCATATTCCTCAACTTGTAGTTAATGTCCTGCAAGCTTTGAAATCAAACATTTCCCTTTCAAAGGATCTGTAAGCCAACATCAAAGCTCATTTTGCCAATTCTATCTACAAAGTTTCAACTTTGGAATAAGTAAGGGATTAATGTATCTTGTTGTTGTTTTTTTTTTAAAAAAAAAAAAGACCCACACCTTTGCATCAGACTCTTTCTCATACAGCACAGATGCACTTAGTTATTAGAGTTCCCTAGGAATAAATGCCAGGTTTCTTCCACTCATGCAACACAGTGCTGCTGAGAGCCCACAGGTCCTGTACAAATAGGAGTTGTTGTCTGCAAGTGAAGCAATGGACCTGCATGAGGGATATCTGCGTTGTGATCTTGAGTGACAGCAAACTTCCACTCCTCTCTGTTTGCCAGGAGGTTAGCAAGAGCCAGTAGGAGTTACCACCACACAAAAATCACACCAACAGATATATTTAGTCCCTGCGGTTCAAGGAAAACGATTGCTTGCACTGAAAATAAATTTAGCAATTGTTTCCAGTTTCTGCTTTTTCACTAGCTAAGGCACAACCCAGCTGCTTCACATTCCAGTAGACTTCAGCTGTCTTTTTTTCTCCACTCCTTGTCCTCTTCCTTCTTGAAACTGCTATGACCATCTCAATCTTGCAGCAGTTATCCCACAGGCTACACTTCTGAACACTCCAAACGTGAAGCTGTGCAGCAGAACACCTGCCAAACCTACAATGACTTATAAAACATATCCAAATTCTCGGTGCCATTTTGTAGGAAACAATTGTGATCACCTGGTACCTGTATTTTGCCTCTACACCAAACTAGACTGAATTGTTGATGTTTTTTAAACAAGTTACACTAAAACACACGTGCACCATCACCACCCAAGCAACACATAGTAGGAAATACAGTAGGTGCTAAAAGCCCAAGTAAGGAATAATTGGGACTGAATCCCCTTTTGGGTTGTGAACTGAGTCTTTAGAAGAGTTTAATTTTCAGATTCCAGGATGAGACATTTCACAGAGAAGTTTTATTTTGAAAACCACTAGTAGAGCAGCACTTACACTGGTCAACTGCAAAGCTTCTAACTTGAAAGTCCCCCCTCACACTGAAGAACATGGTGCAGTGGAGAATGAGTTCTGCCTGGCAACTCACCTAAGCATATCTTAGACAAAGAGAAACTGCAGAAAACTGCACAGGTGTAAAAAATATGCAGGATTATTCCTATAAAATGATCCAAGAAATGATGACAGTTTAAAATATATCCTCCCCAAAAGTAACATCCCTGGGAAACTTCACGTTCATACAAAAAACATTCCCAGGTGCGCAGTTCAGAATTATTAAAATTGATGTAGAGGACTCTGGACAAACTTAAAAGTTCCTATAAAGATGGGAATAATCTGGCCTCATTCATTATTTCTTCTATTTTTCCATTTTCCTTAAGAGCAGTTTTCCTGGGATGACTCCTGGATGTTTATATTACCAATACTAAAGGAGATCTCAGAGATGAATTTGCAAGCTGACATGGGACATAAAACCCTGCAAGAAATTACAAGCCTAAAAACATCACGTAGAATAAACCTTCAAAGTATGGCACCCATATGTTCTCTGGTTTTAATAAAGGGCATTCTTGAATGGGCCTGCTTCATGGAAAGGCTTTTGGTTTGAGACCTGATGGTGTCTCACTGCTAACTTATTCTCCCTGAATGATGCAGAACTCCCTGGAACACGTAATCCATCAAGTAAATAAATACAGGAATTCATGTATTGCCATGGTAACAGGGAACCCAAGCAGTATCTGTGACTGCCTCCACTCTTTCTTAGCACCCCTACTTTGGATTTTAGATCAAAAGTGTTAGACTAACTAGGGTGAGAGCAAACACCTCCTGAAAGCAAAGACAAAAAGTCACAGTCCTACAGTAATGAAAAATCAACACTGGAAGCCATTCCTTCCCTTCAAGTCAATGGGATCCTGCTTCCAAAAAGTATTTGGAAGTTTCCTGGCTGGAGCCTAATGGAACTGGTGGTCTAATGAAAATAAAATATACTGTCTTACTCTACCTTACCAGATGGTTCCCCTTCACTCCAAAGCAGTGCTCTGAATGGCTCTACAGTGACCCTTCTGCTGATTAAACAGTCCAGAGAAGGGTCTGGAGGGAGCCTGCTCTGCTCTCTTTGGTGGACAGGATGGTAGCTCTTATCTCAATTTACTGTTGTTTTTTATTAAGTGCCAACAAGATGCTTCATTTAAGGACCCAGGGGGTGGATGCATGTAAGATCTCTGAGAATCTAACCCCATAAGGTAATGTTTCTTTTTCCAGCAGCCTAACTAGATGAACAACAGTCAAACGGAAGCCCAAGCCAACTCAAAAGTGTGTCAAGACAGCTTGTTATCCAGGAACAGCCTATTTTATTTACAACACAATGGGTTTTGCCTGTATTTCCGTTCCCATAAGAAACAAACACACTCCAATGTACACTAATACACAGACCTTGGACCTCAGAGTTTTTGTTTCACGACTCTGCATCCTTTGTTCTGCTACTGTATACATTTTGACAAACATGGTTCCACAATTACTGTGGTATTATAGACTGTGTTTATTCCATGACACTATTAACTGAACTGTTTGTGTCAATCAGAAGTTCAAACATTCAGAATCAAGACTGTACTCACTGAAACAGCTGGCTTCCAGCCCTCCTTCCCTCCCTTTCCCTACCTCTTCTCCTCCAGTTTGTGGTTGGACTCGATCTAATTCTTTTTTTTCTTTAATACCCTTCTCAAAGATAGGAAAATACGAGCAGCTGAAAGAGGAGAGTTCCCTAGATTTACAGTTTCCCTTGTTCAGCAAACCATCACTACAACACACACCCAACTGGGAAGAATGCCTCCACATCAAGGCTTCACCCACTGCACCTTCAAAACTGTTCATTCACACCACTGACTTGGGGATGGATCCTGCATCACGTCCCGAGTCCTTCACTGTGAGTTCAGTGCGTTGCAAGGCCGGGTCTCCAGGGCTGCACAGTGCATGGTTTTTGAGTGGTATTTTTTGGCCTTTCTGTTCTGTTGTTTATGGAACCATGTTTGTGTGTGTCTACAGAGTCATCTCCCTGCCTTTGAACTCTTCAGGCTGCTTTGCTGGTGGGGAGTGATATTTACTATTCTCACAGGGTTATTTACTGCATGCGAATAAACAAAACGGGATCACTTACTTATACATCTGTCATTTCTGTGTGCAGCACCATCAGCCTAGATCCCCAGCCAAAATCACCTCTAGCACCAACAAATGGCCATTATTTTAGAGCTGGCCTCAGGTCTAGATATGCTGCTAACACCTTCCTCACCCAGCTATCCACTTCCCAGACAACCAGTTGCAGGGATATACCAGTGAGCGCAGCAAGGACACAGAATCCCAAAGCGAAGCATTAAATTGCAATTCTCTGTCAGGGATCATACATCAGATTAACCTTTGATATTTCTGGAGTAACATTTGTCCCATGATGTGATGCACACTTCTTAGACACTACTAACTTAGCACTAGGAGCTGGAAACGTGCCAGGCAGCCAGTGTGCTTATCCCTGGAGGCTGCTCCAGAACCCATCTGACAGGAGAACCTCTTCTTACACAGTGCAGAGCAGAAGCCAGAACAAAACCAGGATGGAATGATCAAAACCAGAAAGCACTGCTACCAACTCTACTCTTTTGAAACAGGAATCCTTCCTGAACCAGTGGCTGCTGTCCTGGAAAGCCTGTACTTCACACATCCTGACTCAGACTGCTACCCTGTGTTTCCCAGCTGGAAACAGGCTTGCTATTCCTTACAATTAAATAAATAAATAAATATAAAAATACAAAACAGCATTGATTTTTCTCTAATTAAATGCAACATAATTAAACTAAATAACTTCACTGCTTGATTTGCCAAACACTAATTGGATCTTTAAACATACTGCTCCCGCTACACAGAAAAACAGGGGAATTCAACCATCTAAAGTGACAACTGAGAACCAGACACGACTCCAGAAGCACAGAGAGACAATATGATCCATGCTCAAGCGTTTTCTTGTGAGAGCAGGAGAGATCTCAGCAGCCTCCTCTGGCTCCAGGCGAGCACCCCAGGCACTGGGGAGAGCTTTGCAAGGAAGAGAAAAAAATGAGCAAGTTCCCTCTGACATTTGTCCACGGACTCAATCGTTTTCTGATCTCGCACAAACACACCCAGAAGAGGAAAGTTGGAGAAGTTGCCATTAATCACTGCGTGTAGGCCCCAGCAGCGCTGCGGTGCCCCGGCTCTGCGGATGGGTTTGCTACACGGGAAGGGCGGCGGGGGTGCGGGGAAAGACAATTAAAAGAAGAAGGGAGAGGGAAGAACCGGAGAAGACAAA
>NW_009953489.1:5104564-5106941 GCF_000747805.2 Chaetura pelagica | reverse complement strand
CGGGCAGTGCCCCCCAACCTCCCCCCCCCGGGAGCGCTGACACGGAACAGGCGTCCCCAGGGAACCCCTCTGTACCCCCCCGGTGCTGCCCACGCGTGGCCCGGGCAGCGTGGAAGGGACGTTCGGTCCCCGCAGGGAGCCCAGCTTCTCTTCCCGGGCATCCCCCGAGGGGATGGGGAACCCCGGGGGAAAGAGGTTTTCCCCCAGAGTGCAGCCCCGGGGAGCAGCACCCGCACCCCGACACACGCGCGGCTCCGGGAGCTCCTCAGGCCTCGCAGCCGCGCTGAGGTTCTTCTCCCAGATTTGCTAATTGGGCAGAATCTTCCTCTTGGAGGAGTCGGTAGCAAAATTACAAGTAACCAAAGGGGAACAAGGGTGAGATCTGAGCAAACGTCAAGACGGTTTGTAACTCAGACCAGCGCTGGTGCCAATGAGCATCCTCAGAGCATCCTCACAGCATCCTCAGGGCATCCTCACAACATCCTCAGAGCATCCTCACAGCATCCTCAGAGCACATCCCAGCTCCAGCCCCTGCAGGGTTCTCACCAGCCCAGGGTCACCCAGCACGGCTGCTGGAATCCCTGTGGGAGCCTCAGACCAGGACTGTGCTCCCATTCCCACCTGCCTCCCACCCTCAGCTCTGGGTTTGCCACCCCGACCTACACTCTTCTTCCCATTTGAGCCCAGAAGTGGGGGCAGCTCCCTGGGATAGGTGGGTTCCTTCCAGCAGGAAGCCACAGCAGAGCTGGTGGGCATGGCCCCAGGCAACAATAAATGGATTATAGTCCTATTTGAATATTAACTAATTTCTACAACTTAATTAGGGACAAATGTCGCAGCAGTACCTTGAGTTGCAGGTAGTGCCCTGTGCTACAGGCCAATAAATCTCTGGAGCCTGGTGAGCCCTCAGGGGCTGTTTACTTCCCCCTCCATCAGATAAATCATTCACGAGGCTGCTATTTTTGTAAGCCTTACACACAAGTTTTGAAGTGACTTCATCAGCTTATCTAAACATTTCACACACCTGGGACTGGGCACAAGCTACAGGAGGAAATCTCTAAGAGGGAGTGTATGGGGGTTTTTCACTCATTAATTATATATGTATATATAACTTGAGGGTCTTGTGGAGAGTTCCTGAGTGCCTTTGCTTAATAGATCTAAACAGAAAAGATTCGGGGATGGATTCTTCTCTCACTTCCTCGGGGGGAAAGGTGCCTGTCTTGCAGCAATGCTGAGTTGTGCTGACTCACTGGTATTAGGGAGTGAGAGTGAGTAGGAGCCATATGGGTGATGCTAATGTGAGCAGCCCTGACTGTGAGTACACACAGGAAGCAGACAGATGAAGTAAGAAGCTGCTATTCTTACACCCTGTGTTCTCAGACTTGGGCAAGGAAGAAGGAGCCTGTGTGCAATAATATGAACAGAACAGCTACTAAATTGGAAGGTCTTTGCCTAGGCTCTGATATAAAAAGCCCTGTTCTGCCCATGAAGTCTTGCCTTCAGGGGATGCTGGAGTGTCTCGTGTGTTCTGCCTTCAGCAGTAACTCACAAGGCTGAGAAAACCTGATGCTTCTAATAATCCCATTGAGCCAGCTGGAGAACAAACACCCCAGAGCTGATTGCTCCAGTGGGGATGTGTTGTTGTGGACCAGGAGAGTGACAGGAGAGCTGTGAAGAGACTTTTCGTGCTGTTACAGAGCCATGTGAGATCCTGTGGGGATGTTTCTTGCTGCAAGCTGGGGAGAGAGGAAAGGGGATGATGGTAGTTGGTTACTTTCAAGAAGCACTCTTCCAAGAGCCAGATTTTCAGGTGCTGGTTCTACATCAGGAAGAAGAGAAGAACATGTTTGGTCTTGGTATGAATGTGGGTACCTGCTCTGCTAATCAGGTGAGAGCACCTTGCAGCAAGAGGCACGCAGGGGATGCCAACAGCTGGCAAAGCCTTCTTCTCCAGATGTTTCTTCTCTGGGAGAAACTACCTGGCAGCAATACTCAGCAGACCATTGTTCTCAGCGTCCAGATCCCTCTGACTGAATCTGCTCCAGCCCTGTCCACCTGTGCTGAGAGCAGCTGGGAAAAGCCAGCAGAGAAACTGCAGCCCCGAGGGATCATTTCCTGCAACGAGTCACTGAACTGACCCACTGAACGGGGGAAATTGTGCAAGAGACGCCAACAAAATCATAAGAGACGAGCAATTAAAGAGCTCTCCTGCCCTCTAGTGCCTTCCCCTCTCCCGGGCGGCCTCAGCCCACCCAGCCTGAGCGCTCCTGCTCTCCTCTGTCTTATGGGGACCGGGCTGGGGTCACGCAATGTCAGTTCCTGCAGAAAAGCCTGGAGACAGTGGCCATTCACCCCCCCCAAACACAGCTGTGCCAGT
>NW_009953489.1:5102248-5104327 GCF_000747805.2 Chaetura pelagica | reverse complement strand
GCAGATCTTAATTCAATCTTCAAGAGGATCCCCCAGTGACAGACACAGCTGGGTGACCCGATGTGCCCCTGCCACCACCCAGCTCAGCCCTCAGTGGGGGGAATTGCAACTGGGAAGAGGTGGGGGGGGGAAAAAACAAATGTAGTGCGAGCCAAGTAAAGGAAAAAGGACAAGATTCTCACCTCCCGTGAATGGCTGCAACTCCTCTGAGGTCTTCGGTGGGTGAGAGACTCAGGAGGGATGCAGGAGGGGTCAGGGCTGGGAGCTGGAGCAGGCAAGGGCAGAGCTTCTGTGTTGGTCCCCTGGAAAAAATATATACGTGATGTGGGCTGCACCAAACGGCATATGAGCAAAAAAAAAATAAAGCACAAATGGGAGACCTTCATTTTGGGGACATCCCCCCTTTGGGATAGGTGGGTTCCTTCCAGCAGGAAGCCACAGCAGAGCTGGTGGGCATGGCCCCAGGCAACAATAAATGGATTATAGTCCTATTTGAATATTAACTAATTTCTACAACTTAATTAGGGACAAATGTCGCAGCAGTACCTTGAGTTGCAGGTAGTGCCCTGTGCTACAGGCCAATAAATCTCTGGAGCCTGGTGAGCCCTCAGGGGCTGTTTACTTCCCCCTCCATCAGATAAATCATTCACGAGGCTGCTATTTTTGTAAGCCTTACACACAAGTTTTGAAGTGACCTCATCAGCTTATCTAAACATTTCACACACCTGGGACTGGGCACAAGCTACAGGAGGAAATCTCTAAGAGGGAGTGTATGGGGGTTTTTCACTCATTAATTATATATGTATATATAACTTGAGGGTCTTGTGGAGAGTTCCTGAGTGCCTTTGCTTAATAGATCTAAACAGAAAAGATTCGGGGATGGATTCTTCTCTCACTTCCTCGGGGGGAAAGGTGCCTGTCTTGCAGCAATGCTGAGTTGTGCTGACTCACTGGTATTAGGGAGTGAGAGTGAGTAGGAGCCATATGGGTGATGCTAATGTGAGCAGCCCTGACTGTGAGTACACACAGGAAGCAGACAGATGAAGTAAGAAGCTGCTATTCTTACACCCTGTGTTCTCAGACTTGGGCAAGGAAGAAGGAGCCTGTGTGCAATAATATGAACAGAACAGCTACTAAATTGGAAGGTCTTTGCCTAGGCTCTGATATAAAAAGCCCTGTTCTGCCCATGAAGTCTTGCCTTCAGGGGATGCTGGAGTGTCTCGTGTGTTCTGCCTTCAGCAGTAACTCACAAGGCTGAGAAAACCTGATGCTTCTAATAATCCCATTGAGCCAGCTGGAGAACAAACACCCCAGAGCTGATTGCTCCAGTGGGGATGTGTTGTTGTGGACCAGGAGAGTGACAGGAGAGCTGTGAAGAGACTTTTCGTGCTGTTACAGAGCCATGTGAGATCCTGTGGGGATGTTTCTTGCTGCAAGCTGGGGAGAGAGGAAAGGGGATGATGGTAGTTGGTTACTTTCAAGAAGCACTCTTCCAAGAGCCAGATTTTCAGGTGCTGGTTCTACATCAGGAAGAAGAGAAGAACATGTTTGGTCTTGGTATGAATGTGGGTACCTGCTCTGCTAATCAGGTGAGAACACCTTGCAGCAAGAGGCACGCAGGGGATGCCAACAGCTGGCAAAGCCTTCTTCTCCAGATGTTTCTTCTCTGGGAGAAACTACCTGGCAGCAATACTCAGCAGACCATTGTTCTCAGCGTCCAGATCCCTCTGACTGAATCTGCTCCAGCCCTGTCCACCTGTGCTGAGAGCAGCTGGGAAAAGCCAGCAGAGAAACTGCAGCCCCGAGGGATCATTTCCTGCAACGAGTCACTGAACTGACCCACTGAACGGGGGAAATTGTGCAAGAGACGCCAACAAAATCATAAGAGACGAGCAATTAAAGAGCTCTCCTGCCCTCTAGTGCCTTCCCCTCTCCCGGGCGGCCTCAGCCCACCCAGCCTGAGCGCTCCTGCTCTCCTCTGTCTTATGGGGACCGGGCTGGGGTCACGCAATGTCAGTTCCTGCAGAAAAGCCTGGAGACAGTGGCCATTCACCCCCCCCAAACACAGCTGTGCCAGTG
>NW_009953489.1:5099362-5101921 GCF_000747805.2 Chaetura pelagica | reverse complement strand
AAGAGCGTGATCGTGGGAGGCAAGATCTGGGTGAGAGCCCCAGGAGGGATGCAGGAGGGGTCAGGGCTGGGAGCTGGAGCAGGCAAGGGCAGAGCTTCTGTGTTGGTCCCCTGGAAAAAATATATACGTGATGTGGGCTGCACCAAACGGCATATGAGCAAAAAAAAAATAAAGCACAAATGGGAGACCTTCATTTTGGGGACATCCCCCCTTTCACCTCGAGGCAGCCCCAGTGTTTTGCAGGGTTGTGGGGTTTTTTCGGTGCAACAGCAGGAGAATTTTCTCCGCTCCAGCCAGAGGGGTCCCATCCTGGCACATGATTGACAGGAGTAGCTTTTAGCCCAGCTTTTTCCTTTAAAAATAAAAAAAAAAGGCCAGTTTGGGTGCTGACTCTAGAGGGCAGCAAATGCCGGCACATGGGGCTGGGGGGCCCCGCTGACACCCCCTCGCCAGGCTCCAGCCCCAGCCGGGGACACGCTCCAGTGGGAGGAGGAGGGAAAAATCCCGGTGCTCTTTATCCCGGGGAAGCAGCCGTGAGGATGCTGGCCAGAGGCACGGGCTGTCCTCTGAGCACAGAAAAGGGGGAGCGGGAAGCTGGGAGGCACAGGAGAGATCAGTGAAAGGGGCTCATCCCTGGCTACAGGTGGGACATTCCAACCCTGAAGCATCTTGGTCCCTTCCCTGCTTGGTCACAGACTTTCTGGTTTTGGCTTTTGTTGTTGTTTTCCCCCCAGACAAATCGCAGAAAGGGATGAGGCTCCAAAACCAAACATGGAAAATCTCAGCCCATATTCCCTCCTGCTGCCTTACCCCGGGACCAAGCATCCCTGCCTCAAATCACCAATGGCTTGAGGAGTCCAAAACTGACAGGTCCTTTGGCTGTTCGACCTGTGTCACTCCCTGTTTCAGGGCTCCCCACCCATAAACCACAGAAAGCCACCCAGGCAGGAGGGCAGAGCCCCAGAGATGCTTAGGCTGCTGAGACTAGGTGGTTTGACCAACAAAAACTATTGCACTTTCAGATCTGCTAAACTAGCAGCTTAAAGAAAAGCACTTTTTTTTAATGTCCCTTTCAGTCACTTGTGAAAGAAAATAAAGAGAATAAACACTTTTGGTCTCACACTGCCAGGGGAGGATGAGGTGGATCTGAGGAAGGAGGCTGAGAGCAACTCCAGGCCTGGAATTATTAAAAAGAAAAACAGAGGAACAGAGACAAACAATTTTTGACAACCGTCTTGTACATTTAAAGTAATTAGGAAAGTGAGGGTGGAAGGAGAAAAGGCTATAAAGGTTCTTTCTCTGGCTTAATCTTATCCCTCTACTGGGAACTGTGTTTCGCAGTGGAAAAACGAGCATGTGAATCACCACAAAATCCATATCAGCTAACACCAAAGGGAGAGGATAACAAGCTGTCTGGTATCCCGAGGTGTTTCTGTCAGCACTTCCTTAGTGGTCAGATGTCTGGCTGTCCTTTCACCTCACCACGTGCCAAGGTGCACATCGATAGCTCCTCTTGGGGCTTATTGAAATAGTGGCAGGTAATTCAATACAGATCTTTGCTGTGCATGGTCAGATCTCAGCTGCTGACTTGGCTGACCAAACCATGTGTCCATCCTGCTGTCCCTGAAGAGCAAAACCAGCTCTGAGCTGGGGCTGAGGAGGCTGTCCTGGCCCATGTGCTGTAGGTTGGTTACCTTCTGGCTCTGGAGTCCGTGTTGCTGAGATCACATCCCAGAGATGTGGATAGTCCCAAGTCCATCCCTGCAGGACAGTTTGCACATAAGCAAATCCCACTCTGCATCCCAGAGGCTGCAGACAGAGCTGGAGCTGGAGCTACAGGATTGAATGGAAAAACAAAAAAAAGGAGAAGGAAATGTGAAGATTTTTCTCAGGCCACCAGCTGCTGCTCTTGCAACTGGAAGGGGCTGGGTGGAGTTTCCCTGTGTCTCAGTGGTCCAGTGGCAGCAAAACCAAAAGAGAAGTAGCTTAACCCACTGAAAGCAACACCTGTGTGTTTGCCCACAGCCCGTGGCCACCAGCTCTTACAGACCTCGACCAACCTCTGTGCACTGAGCAGAGGAGAGGGAAGTTTGTCCTGTCATGGCACAGGCTGCCAGGCCTGCAGGAAATTAACCTTAGGCTCTGCCTGGTACAACTGGATCTTTCCTTCCTCTGGAGCATCATTAGAGGTCACTGCTGGGGATGGGACACAAGGAGATGGACAAATCCTCTCTTTGAAGCAAACCCTCCCTTTTGATCAGAAGCTGGTCTTGCTGCCCCTAAAGATCACAGGAGCTTCACATCTAGGCCTGCTCCAGTGCAGTTCAAGCCCATCTTCACCAAGTCCCCCCTGGAGAGGGAGACAAGTCACAACGTAGCCTGGGTGTACTCAGGAGGGACAGGATGCAGGGGCCCAATTTAGAACATCAGCTGCAAACCCAGCCCATACACAAGCACTCTCTAAAGCTTTTCTTTTCTTCCAGGTCATCTTCCATGGACAAATGACTCTTCCTGCCTCATGTCACAGAGCAAGTTGAAGGTGACCCGAATCACTCCCTG